>NW_027470588.1:0-35677 GCF_051020765.1 Lasioglossum baleicum
TTTAATGTTTGAGTCTCTATGTCTGAGATAATTGTATATTTCCCTTGAAATCACTTT
Organism: Lasioglossum baleicum; assembly: GCF_051020765.1. Lineage (NCBI taxonomy): Eukaryota > Metazoa > Arthropoda > Insecta > Hymenoptera > Halictidae > Lasioglossum > Lasioglossum baleicum. The sequence continues at coordinate 58 of NW_027470588.1, forward strand.
TTGCAATTTCATTTCGAGAATCTTTTCTTCTGTCGAATTTAAAACAAAAAAATTATGAAATAGCTCATTATTTGAGATATCTTTATTTCTGATCAATCGATATTATTCTTATTTCTAGGTGCCAATATGAAAATTACAATCTAAATTATAAATTATTTCAAATAGTTATTTTTTATTTTCATTTTGAATTAAATCTGCTCGGATCTGATTTATTCATAGTCCAGTCCTATTCTCCTTTATTTTGCTTCTTATACAATTTATTTTTCATCATAAACATAGAATTGTAAAATGTTTTTAATTTGGTCTCCAATTCCATTCTACGTTTCTTTTGCCTTATACTATAACTATAAAAATTGAAATGAAAGTTTTTGCAAACTTACCACATGTATATATTCTACAATTAACTGTAGAATATGTTTTCAACCGTATTTTCCTGAATTTAGTACGATTTGCATGATATCAAAATACCGATATCGAAATTAATGTTTAAATTTCGATTAAAGTCAGATTGCACGTGTACAATGATAAAATATTGTGCATATATTATTAATAGTTCCTACTATACAATAATTAATCCTTTGACATTAATAATAACGTTATTATTTTGGGCACTTTATCTCATTTTTTAATTTGAACATCGCCCATTGGCTTGCAATATTTGATCTTGATTGATTTTTGTTATTTGATATCCTGTTTCCGTTGAAAACAATTTTTAGCATGGACATGTAATACGAACCATGATAATAAGCTTTCAATATAATACTATTTCATGGTATCATATTAAATATCGCATAATATTACTTCAATGAAATATTTGAAACCAAATAAAAATATACATATAGAAATCAATTTTATAACATTTTTTTAATAGCGGTAATGACTTTTGGAACGAACTCAACACGTTAATTAAAACGGAAAATGAAAATAATAAAAGTATTAAACACAACGAATTCAATTAATCAGAAACCTATACAAATTGCTTGGGAAAATTCATTGTTGAAGAAGGTGATTACTTTTTCAGAAAAGGAAACATACAACTGTACGATAAAATATGCTTTTTGAAATATACTCTACATAAATATACAAGTACATCACGGTGCTCCTTTCATCTTAATTTAACGGTTATCAAATGTTCATTGAAGAAAATTATGCGGAAGAATACGATAAAACGATAAAAGTGTATAAAAATTTGCTTTTAAAATTATATCTAGTACATGATGCATCTATACCTCATTCATTGCCAGTATGTGAAAAGTAAGACTAACCAAGTATATGTCAGTCAAATAGCCAGCTGTTATAGACGACAAAATGAAAATTGTATTGTAGAATCATGCAGAAAAGAAACTGAAAATAATTTTAATAAAATAACCGTGATATATTCATTATAAGAAAGGTTGTTTAATTACATCAAATATATATTAACACATACATTGGAATTAATTAATTTTTATTACTAGTAACATGTAAACCGGTCACTTGCAAACTAATTCCACAAAATAAAAATAAAATCTTATTTTATCTTTAAAAGATTATACGTTAATCTTTATAAGAAAGGTTGTTTAATTACGTCAAATATATATTAACACGTACATGGAATTAATTAATTTTTATTACTAGTAACATGTAAACCGGTCACTTGCAAACTAATTCCACAAAATAAAAATAAAATCTTATTTTAAGTTTAAAAGATTATACGTTAATCAAGGGTCCTGACATAGAAATTTTTAAAAATTACGAAGTGGAGTTAATTATTTTGATATGTAAACGAACAAGTAATAATGCCCGAAAAGCATTATGTTAAATCCCGCATTCGTTATTCGATTTAAAATAAATGGTCAAGTGGTTTCAAAGAAATCAATCGAAAATTCAAACTACGTCTGTTTCTCCCATTCGATTTTCCTTTATTATTACGTAGTCCTAGAAAGAAAATGGACGGCGCTAACGGTGGAATGTTCTGTTCGTGTAATTACGAGTGACCCAACATAGACCATGTGAAAGCTACAGATGCGGAAAGTTGAAAACGTTATCTAGAGACATGTACAGTTTAATGGATTAATATGGGTGATGTGCATAAATTCCATGCGCGTTTGAAATGTCATACAGCGTTCCTATAGATCTCCTAGATGAAAGGAAAGTAAAAATTACAGCGAGGAATAGAATTTTATGTTCCTATTCAATCACTGTATTTTTGGAAATTGTGCATGGTAAATAATTTACTTACGTATGCAAACCATTTCTTTCTCCAAAATGCTACTTTACAAATTTATGAGACATTTTTACTACTTTGGTCATACCGTTTCTTTGTATATGGTATTAAAAATTAAATATCCGAGGCCCCACTGATTTAAATTCTCACTGAGCACAGCAAAAGGATATGCTTAATCGATGTTAAGACGTTGGCCGTTTTAAATGCCGGAAAGGTCAGCACATTCGGACAGCAGATGCGTTTTATAATACTCAGGTGTCGAGCATTCGTGTGCAACAAATTTTCTCCAAACCTAAAAGAAGCTGGAACCGAGCTTCCCTTGACAGCTTAAAATTTCCATTCGTCGCCATTTTTAAGACACTCCGTTTTTACTATTTCTTACCTTCATTTCTGTCTGGAAATAAGTAATGGAACAGTTTGAAACTTTTCGATATAAAAATGGAAAGTAGAACAGAAAGCTGAGTTACGTCAACCAATCAGCATCTATTGTCAATACTAGGACTATTAACCTAACCTGTATTTGCATATAGCATATATGGAAGCCAATCAGTGCAAATCTACTTTTTCGTGAAAGTGAGTTACACAACTTGCAAATATTTTTATTCTTTCAGTTGATAAATCAAATTAGATACTTTTTCGTACGGTAATAATAAATAGTGGTATTTATATTATTCACAGAGTGACCAATTAAAATTATTCAGAGGATAATCTGTAAATTCCTTTATTGTCCCGTTAGGTTTATACTTGTTTGTTGCTTATTATTCAAAAAATAATCGTTCACTATCTTACATATATCATCAATAATAGCGAATCTGTATGTGTACTTAATAACGAAGAAAATTTAAACGAAACCAACTTTATGCACAACGTTGATTCGTGAAAAGGAATTAGGAAATTAAAAAACATTTTTTAAATAAGGAGAAATTATTAAATTAAATTAAAACAATAAAATATTATTCATAATATAAATTAAAATAAATCAAAATTAATTATGCTATTAAATTAAGAATAATTTAAAAAAGTAATTGAAAATTGAAGGAAATAAAAAAAGTCACATGTTCGATCATTTACCATGTATTTTACATTATCATTCATTTTATTTTCAAACTTCAAAATTAAATCAAACGAACATTGATCACAATGGACATAATACCGAAAACGATAATTTTCATGAAAATATTCCAATGAAAATTTACTCTAATTTTTCAATTAATACCTTGTATATGTAAGTCACATGTATTTATCCAGTTTAATTTCATTTGGATGGATCATATTTTCTTGTTATTTCTCTCACAGTTCATTTACATGTCCTCTTATAATAAAAGTTGTTTTATATTCTTAATAGCGTTGTTACTTTTTTATAAATAATTTGTAAAACTACTATTTTCCATGTCTTTAACATTGCTAGACATACGCTCCTAAATTTTTCATGTAGATACTAATAGTTAAAATCATACGTTCAAAATAATTGAATACGTCTCCTCGATCTTCTTATAACTTTCAGACCACGAATTAAATATAACGCGATATCGGCAATGCCACGGTTCTATAAATTTGAACAACCCTGCTACATCACGAATCTGACCATTTTACTATACAGACTGTTTTCGTTTTAGTCTTTTTCGCACAATTTCAATAAAGCATGAAACGATGTAGTACTGAACTTACCACGACCATTATTAAAGCATTTATTAAAAATTCTGCATCAACTTCGCAGTTTTTCAACATTTGCTACTATTCAAATTTTCTGAAGAATATTTTCTTTTTCATTTTTTCACATGTTGGTCATATAAATGCAGCGTTGTCTGCATTATAAAAGAATCTAGTGCAACTAGTCGTGATGATCAGTTCGATACACCCAATATTAATTAAAATTTGGACCTCTTAAGGCCGAGTAATCGTCTTGATCCTTTCGTACCAACATCTTGTGCATTCAGACTACGTTCTAAACGAGGAAAAAGAATAAGATAAGAATAATTCTTCCTCACCAAAAGCATGAAGATATTACAAATAATACTCGAGCCAACGCAATCGTGTCGACCTCATTGTCGAACACACTGTTCCGCATTCTCAAACAAGCTCCCGTTGTTCCAAGGGTTAAACAATTCTTCGCGAAAGCTTCGTTTTCACCGTTCGCGTTGCTATAATCGTGAGCGAGTAACAGGGAAGAAACGCGGCAAGGTGGATAGAATTTAATTTAAAACTTGAATCCCGGCGTAAGATTACAGAGAAAAAGCATTGCAATTAATTCGCGAGAATTACGGCCAGCGAACGGCTGGGCAACTTTGGGGGAAAGTTTTGACAGGAGTGTCGGAGGATCGGCACGGTCAGTCTAGACTTTGAAAACGAAGCTTTGACCGAGCCCTGCCTTCGCGTAAATTCATTATAACGGAATGTCGGCTGATCTTGGGATGTCACTCGGTTCTAGAGAGAAGGAGAGCATCGGGTTATCGGGTTATCGCGTTAACGCTCCTACGGTCTATCGACCGCCTCTATATCCTTGGATAAAGTAGCACGTATTACGTACCACGGTGACACGTGTATTACATAGCCGTGCAAACACGTGTTCGCATATATGTGTACCTATATATGTATCTCCATAGATACGCATGGAGGCGTATAGAGGCGCGTTTGTGCATGTCGAAGCCGACCAACCAGTCTGGGATACTTACCCCCTTCAAAGCGACGTGTTTGCGATCAAACCTTACTATTCCTGTCACATTCTATCGAACAGCGAGCATTGCAGCAACGATTAAAATTACAGCACAGGCTAATCCGTTCCGGAACTTCTGATCAAAGATCCGATTCGAACTTATCGCTTTCTGTCCGACGAGAATCGTGCTGGGTTTCATAGGGTAAACGAAAACGGATTCCAGCGATGCCGAACTATTTCCGTGACGTTTGCGTATTCCGTCGATGGAGTTCGTGATTGGAGGTTAACACTGGAACCACTGGTTCAATCGAAACGACTGGTTTCGGACTTTTTGATTTTCAAGTTGCTCCGAAGGTGTAACTGCTTTCGCTGATATCAACGTTGACTGTTATCGAGATAGCAATGTAATTACGCTCGCTCGCGAAAATGTTCGAACGCTTGCATCGCGAACTTTTGACGTCTGGGGTTATAGAATGTTAATTGCGAGTATGAATGATTGATTTCACCGAGTAACTATGAACTAGTTAAATGTATGACCGAGAAAGAAAGACAGTGAAATTAAAAATACGAAGAAATAACAAGCGTTTTTACAAGAAGAAAGCATGGCAATACTGATATACTTCCAATATTAGCATTGTTGCTCTACTATTAAATGCGAGAAATATACAGTATATTCCTATTCGTTTTCATTAAGTATAAACTATTTGCAGCCATCTTAATAAAAAGGTAGATTCACAATCAACATTTATTATTACACATAACGTGTATTTGTTATCGGATGTTTTCATAATTTCTTCAAAATTTTCATAGCTGTATTTCATTTTTGCAATATTATATTTCCAATATTTGAGTCCAAAGCGAATATACCATTTATCAGAAATTTAGTTTATAAGCGTTCGAATATTTTCATAAAAGAATGTATATAGGGTACCCTATTTATTACAGGGCGAATATTTAAAAAAAATTTTCTTTGGGTAGGAGATTGAAGAAACTGTTATTTATTAGACCTTGCAAAACTGTCGGCGTTTTGAAAATGTTTTGATTTATCTATAATAATATGTCAGGATAAATATAGATTCTATTTAAATCTTTCCAAGTTTATTACAAGCTTAAATAAATCTGTTCTTTTCGAAATCGTTCAACATTTGTTGGAACCATTTTTTCGTGTCTTTCGGATCTTTTTAAATATTTGGCGTGCGAATTTAAAATGGGGAAACTCGGATACGCAGTAACTTCAATTATCCGTAGTAACTGAAGAACACTAATTATGGTGTTTGGATACGAGAACTTTTGAAGTATATGATATATTTCTTGATGTTGATTTTAATATATTTCAGAAAGTAAAGAGTGTAGATATATGTATATAATAATATTAGCTACTAAATTAGTCAAAAAGTTACTCCTATACAAGTTCATGAATAAATTTATTTCATTACAATCATAGTTTGTATCTTGCACTATTTCAGTGTCATTTCCGAAGTCTTGACTGCTTCAAAATTTCAAAATATATTATTATTATATTCGTGTACCAATTAATTACTAAATGTACATATAATATTATGGTTAATTAAAAAAGTTCTATCATGTTGAAACCACTCTATTATACCCTTCCACTTTTTAATGTCGGTAATTTTCAATTTTATAATACCATACATTTCCACTAATGTAATTGCACTTTAGTCACTCTCTAGATCTTTAATCATTTCGCGTTTCGTTTTCATAGTATCACTATATTATCGTTGAGATATTATCCAGCACTTTAATCGATTACAGTATTAGACTAAGTTCATACTGACTTTTGCAATAAATCGTGTCGTGTATGAGTTGCTTTAAATTGAAATGTTTACGTACAACATATGTTTGAACAACGAAGTGTTGTATAGTAGATGTAGTAGTACAGTAATAGTAAATCGAATAATCTTATTTCTACTGTACTTATTTATTTTCATTGCAAAAAGCACTTATCACATTACCGATCATTTACTACGTCTCTTTATGACATATAATGAATAATTTTCAGAACACATTCTGCATGATTATAACAAATAATACAATATCAATTAATATTCTAATTAATACTGTACTTAATTATCAAAATCCAATAATAATATACAATAATTAATATCTACTAATAAATAATATAAAAGATTATATTTAAAAACACGTCTTCCTCTCATCGTCTTTTTGTCAATCGCAATTCTCTTATTCACTGACATACAATAATGTCTATGCGACATCGTTTGTAGGCATTTCTTTAACCGCTATTCACGATCTGAACGTTTCAAAAGATTTCGCACTCCACAAATTTCTTACCTATACGTTTATTAGCTACTCTAACTGCATAAACCAGAACCACTAACATCTTATACGTTTTTCATTGAATAATTCAGTTTAGAAAAAGGATCTGATAAAATTCTTATGAAATATTTAAATACCTTAAATTAATATTACGATGAAAATTTTAACAAATTTTTTATTATATATAATAAGTTAATAAATTACATTTCAAGCTTCTTCATACATTTATTCATCAGAAAACTAAATAGCTTGAAAGTAACAGAAATTGAATGTTCCTGGTTTTGAGTTAACTGATTCCTTATGGGAACCTTGTGGAAAAAGCTAAACCCTTCGACTTATTTCAACTCATCGACTGATCGAAATTCTTAAATAAAATAGGTTTGGAAATAAAATTTATATATATGGTGTGTAGCGTTATATGTTTTACATTATTTGAGATAATATCAATTTCTATGATGTGAACGCATGAAACAAAGTATAGAGTGATAAGTTTCCATGATCTTATGATACGTAACTTATAAATGTAGTGACATATAGAGGCAAACTTAGATTTCTAGGAGTATATTTTCAATTCGAATTATAGATATAAAAGGATGCAATATGTTACAAATAATATGAAGTAAAGTAAATTTTATTTCGTTTTTTGGGAATTTTTGCTGCACAACACAAAGTAATGAACAAAATATTTATTTTGTACACGTTTTCGAGTTAAAAAGGTTTGAATTATTGAAATTAAATTATACAGCACTTTTGGAACACATTGTGCGATTAGAGTATACAAGTATACATAAAACTAAATATAATATTGAAATAGAAGTATCAGATCTTTCTGTTTTATTATAAGTTTATGAAAGTCAATATGCGAAGAAGTGAATTTGTTCTCTAATTACGATGAATAATCGTATATACCTTCTGTTGCATAATGCGGTTGAATTGTAACAATGTGGATAAAATGAGGTAAAAACTGGTCTTCATAATTTACAGTAAAAACAATTTTCAAATTTTCATAATATAGCAAACAATAAATTAGAAATTATATTATCTTAAAACTGAAAATGATAACTTCAATAATATTCGATTACAGTGGATCTCCATTTATATAAACCAGAAGTGCGATAGTTAGATTTAAATGATAGGATATTTCATGTAATTGGAGTTTATTTATCCTCTCACCCACAATTTACTGTTCGAATATTGCCTGCCGTTATAACTTAAACTATCGATGATGGTTTAGATAACAAGAGTGGTCAATGCTCAAAATAAATTTATTAAATAAAGTCTTGTTTTACATAATATGTAGCTTAGTATACAGTTTACTATAGGATATATTTTATATATATTACTTATTACAACTATATTATTATTGTTATTATTTTTTTTTTCGCTTTACAATATATACTTTCTTTACAATGGTACTTTCATTTTATAACATGTATAGTACTACACTGATATTTATGTTTCTGAATGTTCGTCGGGCATCATAGTTTCCTCACTTCAAATAATAAACTATCAGTAACAAGAGCCTTGCTATAATTCAGTTAAATAAGCTACACTTCTTATCTACCAAATAATTTTGCTTTATCTTATAATAATTTAAGGAGTCCTGATATTTCTGAGCATGAATATTCGAGTTCCATATTTCTTCCCAGTGTGGCCTCGAATTGCGTTTCATTAAATACGTTATGGAGTTAAAACACTCTAAGCACTTTAGAATCTCGATACAATTAGCTATTTTATTCCACGCAACGTGTAATGACAACGACGATTTTGTTCAAAAATGCATCTCACATTGCGCCACATTTCCTAACACGTTCTCAAGAACGATTCTTCTCCGTTGAGGTTAACCAGGGTGTTATCTCGTTACATCAGAGGAAAATGCAAAAATCAGCGAGTACAACTTCGCGTTCCCATTTAATAACGGCCGCGTCAGTCACGATCACGAGGGTACAACGCTTGCCAGAACTATTCCTCTAATTGAAACACGGCCGTGCTCGAGCGAGCCGTCACGGCAGTAAGAAACCATTTTCCTGGCGCGTTTTAAATTAGTTCGCGGAGGCAGCCCGACCGGTAGCTTGTCCAAATGCGAAAGAAGGTCGTTGCTTCATCAGTTGAAGCTGCCACAGCATCGTTTCTTATTTTATTCGCGACAAAGATGCCATTCCTCGAGTTTCTACAGCGAAAATACTTACCAGCCCGATATAAATTGTCCTGATAAGCGAGGTCGATTATTGTCTCAGGGAAATGTAGAATTTTAATTATCATCCGATCAGATGCAGTCGCATTAGCTAAAGAATATGCCAGATATTCGTTAAAAGGATATACGGAGAATGCTTGGTTAATTTAAATCGGTATTTCTTTTCCTTTGGTTTTTTTTTTCTTTTTTTTTGTAAACGACAAGCATTTGAAAAAGAATAGATGAGAAGTTATAGTATATTAATATATTTTACTGATTTCGTGATAACTCAATTTTTATGTTTGAATATTTTTCGTAAGACAAAGAAAATCTTCATTTGTTTAAGTGGAATGATACGTACTTTCTTGTGTTATACTGGTTGGTAAAAACAAGAGTCTAAAACTTCAAGAGATTATACCAATCACTAAAAGGAACAAGAAATGCGTAATCAATATATGAAGGTGTTATAATCAATTCTTTTGATAAAAAGTTAATTATATCAAAAGGATGCGAAAAAATGAATCATTTCTATATTGATTCTATGATGATTACTTCTGTAGTTCCTGCTATTTGGACAGCTGAATGAACTCTTTACTGTATGTATGTATGTCATTAATGATGTTTGTAAATTTAAAACACATATTGAGTTAATTTTCAAATTGCTTTATTTATTCGCTATGGTTGAATTTTGTAATAAATGCATATACAAGATACCTCTATATACCTTTGTAATACTTAACACAAATTTTTAAACATGTGCTATGATTTGATAACAAAATGTTTTAAACAGAAGTTACTTAATTTATGATCAACCATGAATTGGAAGAATGCAAATTGTCAAGTTACAATGATAAATAGGAGAATATGTAATATGAATCTGTATATAGAAAATGTAAAGTATGACTAAAAAGGAAATTCGCATTCTGTTTAACAATATCGTCGTTTAAGCAAAAGAATATAATAATGAAGCTTTATTCGAAACACGATCAATTTCTATTAAATAGGAGTGCTTTGTAAAATTTTTGTCTCTCAAAGAAATTTGTATTCGATATCTGAACATATTCTGTACTAATTTATACCTTCTTATGTATTTCATTTTCGTTTATATTACGATATCTTTCAGACATATATAATTATTCTGAGAATCTTAGATATAATCCATATCGAAATTAAAATATCATATCGGAAATAGTAGCACCAATAATTGAGTAGTTCATAGGTCAATGTGGGGGTTCTGAAGTATTTTAAAATAATTCTAGTACCTTAATCGATTTTTAATTTTTTATACTTAAAATAAATGTCTTCTCTATTCCGTGAAGTTGATTTTACAAATTAACAGCTCAATTCTTTGACATTGAATTTTATATTAATCGAAATTACACACTAGTTATCACATTTATTAATACTCAAATGTGAAACAATTCAGATATCAGATCTGAGAACATTGATTAGATGTTATAATAACGCTAATATGTGTGTAAGTGTAAAATTGTTAAACTCGTCACATTCTCGCAACGGTAATATATCGTTCATCTGCTAAATCCCAAATTCTAACAAATTTATTTATTTCAAAACCATTTGTGGATTCACTCATAGATGACAGAGAAAGAGAGAGTTGTTTGAGGCCCGAAAAACATAGACCTTCACGAGAATCTCACAATAAGAATCTTCATTATTTAACCGAATGTTCCAAATGTGCAACTACAAAGGACTTCATTTTGATATTTTAAGAGACATAATCGAAACGGCGTGGTTAAAGTTATAGGGTTATACATTTCAGAAAAATATACATATATCATGTATATGTATATTTTAATAAGACTCTAAAAATTTTGTACTGTTCCAGATCTCTCGAAAAATAAATTAACCCTTTGCACTCGAGAGGCGATTCATCATTCGCCATAACTTAAATAAGATTGAGCGACAATAACTATATTTAAAACAATTATACGCGAAGTATCAAAATAAAATAATTCCGCTCATTCCAAACGCAAACGTATAATTTTCTTTGCATATTTTGACATAAAAGGTATCGCCAAGCTTATAGAAGCATAAGAAAAGCTTCATAGCGAAAAAGTCTGCGAGCGTAAAGGGTTAATCACTATGCAAAGCTAATATTAGACTACGTTGCATGACTGCTTAGGAAGTTTCTAACTCGCTATTATCTAGACAAAATATTTTATCACAAGGAGACACTGAAAAGGTGCTCACTGATTACTGGATACACAAAAATTCCAATTGCCAATTAGCGGTTTAATGCATACCCCCAATGCCCTTCCATTACGGACTTAGCGCGTCTTGTTTTAGAAGGGATGGAATAGCAGCCGCGTCTACGTGAGGTGAGCGAAATTTAGGAACGGTGCGGAATTTCCTCCGGGTTTGACTATTCGGTCACTGTAGAGATAGAACTAGATATGCCCTTCGTAAATCCTTGGTTTATGACACCTCTGCTATCGAGAATCTGCGACACGAAGACTGCACTAATTTAATTCTCCCCTCGTTGCCATTTCAATATTTGCAGCGCACGTGATAGATCTAAATTACAACTGTACTTTTGTCATCCATTTTTACCAATTTTCTTAATAATATCGCGAACCAAAGCGACGAAGGTTTAATATTTGTAATACTACGTCTTTATATTCGATAGCTTAGTACACTTCGAATGCGTTATGTCGAGTTTAGAGTCGGTAATAGGGGTAGTGTACATAATTGGTCGGCACATTATGTAATAACCACTCCTCAACAGTTTGGACCATATGTTTCGGATCGCTTTGCTGCTGGAATATTCATCGAATTCCAGGATCCAAACGCTTAGCCGAAGATTGTAAATTATCTCGTGATACGTTGAGATATTCACAACGGTTTATGCTACAGTCAATCTTCTTGTAACACGGCACTTCGAAAATACAATTTACATATAACACGGTGCAAAAATTACTACAGTCTCTTAGAACGCGATATTCTTATCAAACGCTTTTCAAATAGCACGCGTTCATAAACTTGCGATATCTGTAAATTGCACGAATGGTAATTATGGATAACTGTTTACTTTATTTTATAATGTATGAATTTTGAGAGTACTATTCAGAATAAATTTCTTGTGTTTGTATTCTTTCTAAGCTTCGTTTAACACGCTTTTTACAAAGTATGATATTACAAGAATTGGATTTCTGAATGATACCCTACTTTCCTGTTTCGATGTAATACAGGAAGAATTCTCATGATTTCTATTGGTTTAACATTTTTTTAATACACCTTTGATGTTACAAGAAACTAAAATATATAATACAATTAAATGTTTCGAAATTATATATTTGTCATAGCTGTCATAGTGGAATTCTATAATTCTTAATACATGGAGACTTATCTAAAGAAAGTAGGAACAATAATTGTCCTTAACATATTTTCCACAATTGGATTTTTTCTATAATTACATCGTTTTCTATTTATCGTGTGGAAGAAACTTGTAATAGACACCATGAGTCGCAAATCAACTGCTCCCATAAAATAATATAAAATTTCTACAATTCTTAAATTCACTTTACCAAGTACGTTCGTGTTTTGTTGTCCATAGAAAATTCAATAGCGAAGAATTATTGTTTGTGAATAACGCATGTTCTAAAGAAACTTAATTCGCGTTACATTTTATCTAGCATTCAATGACAAAAATTTCTTCGAGCTGTATGACGCTGCTGTGCTTGAACACGTTGCGTTGTATAATGTCGATGATCTCTCTTTTTAATGAATTCGTCATATTTGAAATTGAAATTTTTCATGCCTTTGCAGACTTTAGATTGTTTATTGTCATATTTCTCAAGCTAATGATAATGCAGCGTTTTATTGCTTATTTTACTGTTACATGTTTATTACTGAACAGTGGTAGCTATGTCATCATATGACTTTTACTTCTGGCTTAATTTTACCATCGAATTATAAATATCCAAACAAATTTCTTTCTCGATAACAATAAATTTTTGAACCACTTATTTGTTAAATATCCATATTCTCTGTGTTAAGTCCACATTCTCCGAACATCCGCTATTTTGATCTCATGGCCTATGCATATTTGCTTTAAAGATGCATATTTCAAAGGATCATCTATAATTGCATAAAAGAACCTCTTCGTCTTCAAGATTGCATCTCTTATTCAATTAATTTCGAACGATATCTAACCTCGTTTGAGGTTTTTGAGAATTTAACGTGTCAGGATTCATGGCATGTGAATATTTTCGCATGAGCGACTTCTTAATAACTCCTTGGAAACTATTCGTCGCGTCGATGATTCATTAGCCGCTAAATTTAATCTTTATACTTTTTTCAGTAATACTACTATGTTTATCTTGGGTAGACACACATTTAGCAATTAGACAATATTTCTGCTAATTGCAAATCATTGATTTTGGCTGATTAGATGTGACAGGGCATTTTATTTTTTACTATTGTTAAAGTTGTTTAGAGACTTTTGTAAAATATTAAATTTTCATTCAATTTTATCAAGAAATTATAATTCCTTAAAAAAGAAATAATTCCTAATAATAATTTTCGAATCTATAAAGAAATTTGCTATTTGTTACGCTTTCTTCCCATTACGAGGCATATTTTGTACAAAGTTTCGCAAAAATAACTTATCTTCAAAATGAATTTCCGCGCTGGTGCCACTATCAATACATTATCTTGGATCTACAAATTACCATCCTCATCTTTCACCGATGTGATTTCTATAAATGCAATATATATTTTCCTCGGAAATGAAGCAGTGATTCATACTCTCACCTTCCTTCTGAAAATACATTAATATCGCTCGCAACCTCAAACACAGATAAATAATCAAAGGCTTTCCGTGACAAAGTATGTTCCTTACTGCAAGCGGTGTGCCTGCAAGATTCACTAGATTCAAGCACGCTTTCGTGTAATTCTTCATTTTAGTCAAAAGTCGTACATTTTCTACAAAAACTCTAATTTTTCGAAAACTGAGGATAACAAAAAAATTTCGTTTTCGGATTCGTATTCAGGTTCGTATTCGAATCGTATTCGAGTTCTGTAAAAGTTACCCAATGAATATTGCAAGTCAAAAATCGTGTTGCACAATGTAATCAAAGGCTTTCCGTGACAAAGTATGTTTCCTACGGTACGCGGTGTGCCTGGAAGATTCAATAGGTACAAGCACGCTTTCGTGACCGACTGTATCTCGTTTGAAATTCAGAACGATGTAGAAACCGGGAAGCTATCGATGAGAAAGAATTCTTTTAGACGGTACACCACGAAGTACGCGTGTATAATAACATTTTTAATCGGTGCACGGAGAAATTCCGGTTCTTTCAGACGCCTTCCCGCGTGTGCTCGCGCCATGTCGAGGAGCGGCACTTTTAATATCGACAAGTCGCCGGCGAAGGGATACAAGAGGTACACGCTTGCCGCGACAAAGGAATGGCAGTCTGTAAAAAGTCCGTCCAACAAAGCGCGAAATGACATCAAGTATCTGTGTTCTACGTCGCTTTGACGGTCCTACGCTGCTGGTGTATGCTTCAATGACGCGCATCGAGCGTATAGTCGGCTGAGCTTCACGTTTGCGTTAGCCTCTCTAACGTACATTCCTTTGTGCGCGTGCGTGCATATCGCAATGTGCAAGCAATTTGTCCGTACAACTATCGAATGCACTATATGTACGCGCTTGTACATGACCGATCAGTTTCTCCATATAATCGAGTTTACGTCGGTAATGAGATTTGTTACCGGGTTCGTGTACGAATATGGCGTAAAACGTATGGCCGCGTTGGCGTAATCTTCAGAACTCGATAGCAAAGTGTTACTCCTACCTCGCATGCTGATTTCTCTGTGCGTGAGCCACAGATGAGAGTATGTTACTCGTTCGATATTCCTGTTTGAACAAGGTCTGTAGATGCAGAAGTTGAGGAATATTCTTGTTAGCTGATTCGAGAAGTGACGGAGATGACGAATGGAAGTCTCGCGTGGTTGGAATTGGAAAGTAATGTTCGGCTTTTTCTCCGTTTGGCAGTATTCGAAGGATGTAGGTTATAAATGGGTTTGTTGCTTGAATCTAAATGTTACGTTGATATTATGGAAGAAGTAGAATTCGAATGGGAAAATAAGTCTGCTGTTTGTAAATTCGGAATACCGTTGTGTCATATTAATTCGTATTCCAATTTCAATGATATCAAGAATAGAAGAACGATTTACCTAAAACCGTACATAATCTCTTTGAATGCAGTATACAGTAAAAAAAAAAATAGTTTCTAATATGTTACATTCTTCAAGCCAATATAATTTTTATAAATGAGTTGTGCAATTACCATAGGTTTTTAATACCAAATGAGATATTTCACCAATGTTATTTAAATTTCATTGTAACCTTATTTCATTAAGACTTGTTTCGAATATTTTATTTTTGTAGTTTCTGAAAAAATATGTTAATTTCAGATAAAATTAATATTCAATTTTATATCGATAAAAACGTAATTATTTATACATTTATCTGCCTTCGCCATGCCTTTTTCATTATTATCTTTTGTGTATAAATATAATTAATCGCTTATTATAGGTTGGTAGTTCTAGTGTTAAATTAAAAATTCAAGTTCAGCTAAAAGTTAAAACTTTTGTACAATGCTACCAACATATATAGTTTTATTAATACAAAGTATTGTGTGTAAATACAATTGATTTGTCCTATTCCTTTTCTCGATTATTTTCTTATTAATTATTCTTTTCAATTATTTATTTTATTTTATTTCTTTCATCATTTTAGTTCTAGAAAAGTTTTAAAAGAGAAACGAAACTTCGGTCATTAGTAGCATAGTAGTATAATCAATGAATCATTTGACTTGGAGCCATAGTCGTCGGTCTATTACATTTGCAAGCAACGTCCAGTGTGAATACCAGAACATGGAAATGACGACCGTCACACGTAGAGTTGCAAGGTTTCGATGGGGCCCCAAATACCTACGCGGTTAATGGGCCCGTTGATTAGCGTGACACGATTTCGGGTTTATGATACATCAATAGCTTAGGAAGCTTGAGCATTGGAATTGCACGTGCTTGTCAAATGTGCAGTAGCCTGAGATTATCAAAGCCTTTATTACAAAGGAGCTGTCAATTACCAACATCTCTGAAAGGAAACAGATTTGATCTAGTCGGATCAACATGCCGCATAACACATTTACGTTACATTTATATCGGTCCATTCTGAATTATAAATAGCACGAAACTAATAAACGATGTAACGAAAAATGGCTGAGTATTTATACAAAGTGTCTCGGAGTTAAACAATCAAAATTAAACATTCTGGGTTATAAATAGCACGAAACTAATAAACGGTGTAACGAAAAATGGTTGAATATTTATACAAAGTGTCTCGGAGTTAAACAATCAAAATTAACTCATTTGCATCTTCGCTCTAAAGGGTATTTTTTAAGGTACTGATTGAAATTTAGTATAGCAAATGAACTCTTATTTATATTTGGTCCAGAAGTTATACATATTTTAAAATAAGATCATTCTATATGATGTTATAATATAAATATTTGGTTTTTAACATATCTGTATGGTAAATAAACTTAAAATAGGTAAGAAACAGTTATTGGGTGGCGGATTATTCCGTTTAATGATGTAAATGGGTTAAGATATGAATTTCAAACCGAAAAGTAAAAAAATTCTCTGTCTGAAAGCATTTTTGCAAATGCTTGCTTTAAAAAATATTTACCTCTAAAGTTATAAGAACAAGTAACACAGAAATAAACTTCATCTATCCCTTTTATTGATAAAGAAAAATGTGGATTTTACAGATTTCATTTAAAATACCTGCCTTTAACTTGAAGATAAGACATTGCATCTATCAATGATAAAATAAGTGATTAACATCATATGTCTGTTATTTTTTCGCAATATTCCCAAGTTTAATGCTTCAAGGTTATTAGAAGGCTGCTCATATACTTTTTGTTTCAGTATTTCATCAAGATATCGATCAAAAAATCAAAAAAGCTTTGTTTACAATATACAAATTCGATCATCGAAAAATAGAGATATTTTAATGTTATCTATTTCTAGCCCTCCATAACTTTAGAAATAATTGTCATCCGAAACACAAAGGAGTATTTTCACTATAAAAAAAAAAAAGCGAAATGTATGCGATAAAGAAAATAATTTACATCTCTTGAGGTTCCAACAAAATTTCAAAGGATTTAGAATTTCCTAGAATTACCAAAATGTCCTCTGCAAGTACATCACTGTATTTTAGAAATTCTCACATAGCATTTTGGAGGCTGCACTTTGTATTATATTTTCATTTTACAACTCGTCCGCCGTTTTCACGACGAAAGAAGACTTTTCAGAATTAATTTTGTCAAATTACGTATAAAAATTCAAGGTACGAAACGGTATCGATGAAACGAACTCGAAACGAATTTAAAATTTATTTGATTTAAATTCGAAAAATACATATTGATTTGGTTCTTTGCGAACAAATGTATGTTTTTTTTTTATGAATTTGTACAATGCGCGCTCCGCATATTGCAATGTGGAAACAATTTGTCGGTGGAGCTGAAAATTTGCGCAGACTCGGCCGTGAGCGCACACGGATGGCCAACTTTGGGATACAATTGCGTTCGTCTCGCTAAAGCGGATTCGTATAAGCTTCTCCAATATTTTACGATGTATCACGTCGGTTTGCGTTAGAGGGGAAAAGTCGTTGGGTGTTCCATTCGTCACGTTAAAACGCGTCTGCCTGCAGTCCATCCCATTGCCAACTCTTTCTAGTTTCAGGTCACCGAATAAGCGACTGAAATTCCTATGTCGTGTCACCCTTTAACAATTTCATATAATTACGCACGTTGTGCCTTTTTACGTCAATCAAAAATTTGATTTTCTTAACAATTTCAATATTTTTAATTCGATATAATATAATATTTGAAATCAAATGTTTAAAAATAATATAATATGCTTTCCCGGATTTAAAAGAATTTTTACATTGTATTAAGCGTGCTTGCAAATGTTAATAAATAAATTAACACTTTCTTTTCATTCGATTTAATAAGTTCCTGTTATACGTAACTCTCGCCACTGATACTGGATGAGGATTGATCCGTTTGCGCAATCTTCATGAAACAAAATACGTATCGATAAAGACTACGTAACACGAATGAAACACAAACGTACCCTATATATCATAGCAAACTGTCTTAATTATAAAGATAAAATTGCAGTGAAAATAAAATTGTCAGTTGTGGAAATAATAAGTATAATAAGCAACTGAAAATAAAATAAGTTTGAAATTTTGATTAAACATTTACATTGAAATTTGCAAAATTCTAATATTCTTTGTTACTGTGAAATTAATACTTTTGTAAAATTTCCACATTATTCCTCGGCAAAGTTGAATTATTATCTATTTCTTTTTACATCTACTTTTCTTATACTATTAAATGAAGAGAGGATAAAAAACCTTAAAGTCATTTTTTGCAACTAAAATTAAAAATTAAGTAGTAAATATTATCAAATATGAATATTTCTTATCGAACAGATTTACTTATTAAGGATATATTCAGTTTTACTGTATAATAATGTGCAGTAACGTTTTAGTTTACATTATATACCAGTTTTCTCGCTATACTAATTTCGTACATCGAAATGGAGATATTTTAGAGAAATAAATATTTATTTATTTATATGTTTGAAAATTTCACGAAAATGAGTATCTTCGGAAATTCGACGACATTATGAAATAACGTTATAAAATTTGACATTATATAACATTATAAAATTAAATTCAAATTCCGATATTTTCGTAGCAGGATATTTCATTCTTCTTTAATTAATCGAACGAAATTGCCAAATATAAAAAAAGTTTCACGTGCTATTTCAGCAATTAATCCTTCCACGAGTGACAGTCACTTTCACGATACAAATCCAATTTTATCTCCAATAATACCTTCAATCGATACCAGGTAGGATAAACACTAAACCTATCACGACTAGTCAAATGATCGATAGATGAAAAAAATAGTAGGAGCAGGATTTTGAAGAAAATGGGATGTGAGAATGTGCGAAAAATTAAAGGCAAGTGACTAAAGCGGTAACCATGAATGTGGAATTTTTAATCAACAGTTTAAAGATGATCATTTAGGTTATGGTAGAATTATTAGTGTTATCGCTAGAACTATCGATCTATAATATGCATCTGAATAGAACATGGATACATGATTATAATCTTTATTATTTAATAGTAAAAACAATATTAACCCTTAACGAACGAGCGCATTTTTCTAATACTATGACCAGTAAGTCGACAATTAAGTGCTTCATTTCCAGAACGAGAAAAGATGCATAATTAATATCGCTTTATTTGATTTTATGAAAACTTACAGTAATAATAGGTAGTATATGAACAGATATATCCGTACAAAAGAATACCGAAGTGAAAATTTCAGAAAAATAATAGGAATTGAAATAAACAAATAGATGCGTGTATGTAATGTATAGATTTGTATACACTTATAAATTTATTTTTCATAGATTAACGATATATTTATACAAAATTACTTATATTTTTCTTGGGTGTGGTACTTCTCCCAACAGTCCCCAATGTGAATACCAGGTTTCTTACTACAAGTATCGCAATAATTACGTGTTTCCCGCCTTCCTCCGAAAATGACGATAACAAACTTTATTGACCGCATATAAAACGATGTATTTTCGCTCAATCCTCGGAGAGGAACGAGAGGAATGCGTTCCAGAGCACGACAAAAAACAAATGCCGATCGCCCTTAATTGTTGCATGTATAAATAAGGCCAAACCTAATAGATTTCCTAAAATATCACGTCATGATATTTTAATATCTATAATGTCGCGAGTATGGCGGCATTCGTTCGTTAAGGGTTAATAATGTTAACTGCACTTGAATATTTTTACAAACTACAGAAATAAAAAGTTCAGAATTCGATAGTTTGACGAGTTTGGTGGTTTTATTATTTAAGAAAGCAAAAAGTTCACTTGATTTGCAATAGGAAGAAAAGGAAAAGAAGAAAAGATAAAGGATGAACAAAGGAAGAATTACTACATACACGGTGATTATGAAAATGGCCTAAATTATATATAAATTATATATATTATATTATATATAAACTAAATCAATTTAACAATTCAATTCTTTGCTTTTTTGCCAAAAATTATTGTATTTTATCTTGATTTAAACGAAGGCAATATAGAATAACTAATAAAATCATTTCATTTGAATTTTTTACTTAAACCATTTTTATAATTGAATCATTTAGAGACCAAAGGGATTAACTCCACTTTTTGAATCTTTCGAAATTTTACATAGAAATGATTCGGTTACTGTTTCAATTTTTATATTTAAAATAATTTTCTATCGTTTGTTTCATGGGGTTAATCGATCTAGCAAACGAAGGACTAAATTATCGACACGTATAATGTGAAAAGGAAGTCACGAAATCAAGTGACCAAAGCAATAACATCGAATGTAGTATTTTTAATAAAAAAATGTTCAATAAAAATTGACTGTATAAATTTATTTATTTACATTTAGTTTTTTAAACCTCATCATTAAAGAAAACGAAAGGTAATTTTGAACCTGAAGTTGCGGAATCGCTGAAAGCGCTTCTTAAATTCACCCGTTGCAAAGCAGAAGATAAGAAAAGAAAGAAAAAAAGAGCGAAAATATGAAAGGAAAAGAACCTTACTGAAAATGAAAAAGAAAATAAAAATACATCGGAAGAAAAATCACGAAATCAAGTGATCAGAACAATAAGGTCGAATACGAAATTTTGGACGAAAGGTTTCCGAGCGTTCGCTTAGGCTGTTCCAAACTTAACGTTGAAGAAAGCGA
The DNA here is from genome assembly GCF_051020765.1 of Lasioglossum baleicum. Lineage (NCBI taxonomy): Eukaryota > Metazoa > Arthropoda > Insecta > Hymenoptera > Halictidae > Lasioglossum > Lasioglossum baleicum. The sequence continues at coordinate 21,246 of NW_027470588.1, forward strand.
AAGGTTACTCTTAGCCTGCACCAGCAAAATGACTAAAAGCGTTCCTTAGAGATTCACCCCTGAAAAAGAGAGAAAAAGAAAGAAAAAAAAAAAAAGAAAAAGGGAGAAGAAAGGAGAGAAGAAAAAAGGAACAAAGTCGACGCCGGAGCCGATTTGCAACGTAATTGCTAGAATGTTCTCGAGAGCAGTGCTTTTGTGCGTCGGATTGATCGATGACGCCAATGACTTTCCTGGCTGCTCGCGTTTCGCGCTGCATTATGTCGCACTAAGTTATGAGGAACGCGTGGTGTCGTACAGCTCGGGCCTCTGGTGTGTGACGGGCTTCATCGTCAGATGCGCACGTACACTGCTGCATGCACGTTCTCGTTTACGCGGATATTGTCGCGCACTCGCGCAGGAACACGTATTCAATTGTCGGGGCCGGCTGCATTGTTCCGTATACACGGTGTGTAATGAAAAACATTCGCGTAAAACGCGTGCTGTCTTCGCCAACCACTCGAACGTAGTCCTCGTCCTTTTGCCACGCGACGTTAGATGTAAAAAAGGAGGGAAAGCAGGAAAGAGAGCGAGAGAGAGAGAGGAAAAAAACGGGAAAGAAAACATATAGGAGAGAAAAAAGGCGGAAAAAAAAGAGGGAAAAAGAACGAAGGACTCTTTCTTCCATTGCAGATAACCGTGGTACACGATCGCGTGACAAACGCGAGACACTTTATATCGAACGGAATACCGCCTATTATCGTCGATCCTCGTTTGAATTGCAAGGAGCACCGGCGAAAAGTCGAATGCGAACGGACGTCGAAAGGGGGCTCGCGTTCATGCGAACCCAGAATTAGGCCACTGCTCGAGAACGCTTGCGAGGAAGGATATCGTCGGAGACTTTGATGGTAAGGCTTGTTCGGTGAATGAGAGATATTTGTTTCTTGCTAGAAGAACACTTCGTGATTTATTTTCATAAGAATTATTACTTCGTCTTATGTCGATATCAAGGATACTAAAGAGTAATTATCGCATTGGTAGAGTTTGTATGATTGTGGGATTGAAAAAGATTTTCAAAAATTTATTTCGGGGGAATTAGTCCATAAACTTGATTCGATTTTTTTTCTTTTGTTTTCTGCGAAAGGCATTGGTTGTGTATTATTTTAGAAAGTTATCGATCAACGTAGTTAACATACATAGGAGTAACGTAAGAACATAATTGTAATGTTAAAATAATTCAGGTTCATAGTTGCGTAATGAAAAGGAAGTAGAATTTTATTAAATCATATTGCTTCGTCAAAAATGAGTTCTATATTTAAAAAGAATTATAAAATTCTGCTGTGTCGAATGAAAAGATAGTCTCTACGTATATGCTTGCTATTCTTTACTCGATAAAAAAGTGATTCGAAATACCGAATAAATAGCTGTCAGTCGTGTGTATATCAATTTTCGTGAAATATGATGGAAAATTAACAGAGTTAATTCTCAAGGAGAAATACGTTCAAAATTTTATGATACATTCTATGTATGTTATGACCTAGGAATAACCGACTTATTACGAATACGATTAATTCATTCTTAATTGGATTTATTTTTATTACTTTATAAAAAGCTCAGGGAAACCGTAATTATTCGTGCTTTTGTAATATTCATCATAATTTTAATAAAAATTTCTATTGAATATTCCTCTTATATGCATTTAAATAAATAAATGAAAAAATCGTTCTCTATTTTCCTGATTTTAACAAAAATATGTTTCTCCATACATTGATGATCAGTTATATTTACAATTAAATTTAAATAGAAGATACAGTGCGATTCTGTATGATATTTTAACTTTAGAGATTTTAAATATAATAATATGCAAATTAAACAATGAAATTTAATAATTCTTATATTACGAATTTTATGGTTTTATATATACACTATTTTCTAACAACAAATTAAAATGTCCTGTCTTACAGATTTGTCATTTCTCGTCATATATTGAAATTTCCAAAGCTTCGTGTATTTTTCAAATTTTATGTAAAAGCTTTTTAATAAAATGCTTTATATATAAAAGCGCGAGGATATTCTAATTCATTTATTCCAAGCGACATTATTCTGAATTCCATTCATAAAATAGTGAAATCCTTTTCCACTATTTCATAAATTTTCTAATTGTGAATAAATAATAAATAAGTCCACTAATACATAAGATGATATGATCTATTGATGCGATATCATGTGATTATAAAATTTATATTTAGGTTCCATTTTTATTACTATCTTCTATTTCATTATGTTGTATCGTTCTGGGAATCGATGAAAAGGCTAAACTTTGTTTCAGTAAATCCACAGTATCAATGAAAATTGATTTGAAACGTATGAATAATTTCTAATTTTAAATTTACCGCAATTGAAGGAACGAATTTTCTTGCATTGCCAGCGAATAATACATCGTTTCGTGTTGTTTAGCTATGCGATTGTACCTTACAGGATTTTAAATTGCAGGCCGACTGAATTCAAGAATTCTTATCGAGAGAGTTCCAACATTTCAGGTCCCATTGAAACTCGATGCACTGAAGTGCATTAAAAAGGAGCTTGAATAAATTTAAGCGACTTGTAATTGTACCATAATTATAGTATTGAGTGACACTTAAATTCGTTCAGATATTTTTACATTGTGGAGATCACCGGTTCATTTATTACTTCCTATATGAATTTATTGCTAGAAAATAATATTTACATTTCACGATGCTCTCTCTTATTAGCTTTATATGAAACTTGAAGTCTTATGATTAGCTCTTCTGGATTTTTTAAGAAAGTAATTTGAACAAATTTGTAAACTGTAACAATTAATAAATATGGTGCTAATATTTCATTTCTTTTTTTTCATATCTTCGATGTATTCTGTTTTTTATTCTACCTATTTTGTCATATCCATTATATCTATTATCCATTATGTTACAGCTAAATAAGTATAATGTATCTTTTATTTTGAAATTTTTATATAATATACAGAATAAAAAATAGATGATTTGTTGCTTTTCATAACACAGTACAGTAAGCAACGAGAAATTATTTAACAATGAAAATAATTAAATAAGCAATTTTGGCTTTCAATCTTTCTCTTTTACTTTATTAAGATTATTAACATTTTTATAAACTTTATATGAAATTTTATATCGAAGATTACATTCAATCTATTATACACGTTAATGTGCAAATGTTAGGTCCTTTCATAATTAGTACAGTTTTATTAAGATGAGTTTTTAAACAGTAAAAGAGATAGAAAATTTAATAAGGAAATCTTAACTAATAGTAAAAGTGAAGGGAAATACTAATTCATCACCCACAGATTAATTAATATGTGAATTGAGGAAATATTTCTAATTATACAATGACCTTGTATATACCGATTTTATAATTGCTTAGAACATTCCAGAAAGTAAACAAACAAAATAATATTTCCTTTTCTAAGTCAGTGTCTTTTACAAGCTAGCAATATTATAAAAAATGAAAGCAAGAAAGTTAAAATATCAACGTGATAATTATTTCAAGTTAACTTCACCACGATATGGTACCTTGTGTCTAGTATAGTTAAAGTTATTATCATAATTTAGTGCAGTTTCATAATAGTTTCAAACGATCAGACATTTATAATCATCGGAATAGTCAGAAATGTTACTACATGCCATACGACTCCATTTTTTTTGAAGTTTGAATACTGTAATCGTATTATCGTCTAAATAAATTATATTGATAATCTCGTTGTGTAATAATCTCGTTCTTGAAACAATTCCTTTATTAATTTCTCTTTTCCATACTTTTATTTACTATTACTTAGATACAGCTTATAAATTAACCTTTTGCGCAATAATGACGAGTCCAGTTACTGGTCACGAGTTCTTCATGACAAATCTCATGATTGTAAGCTGCACTAATCACGCGACAGTAATTACATTGTACACGTTTTATCTGCATAAAATTCAAAGAATATATATAGTTTTTGTCTATGGAATAGGTTTGTAGTGGTTGTCTAAGATTAAATACTACTTCAATGTATAATTTTTCATAATTAAATCGTAGTGCAAGGAGTTAATTGGAATCAGGAGAATAAACAGCAATACAAATATGAGCTCGCAATATCGAGATACTTTCTTTCTAATAATAAAGGGAATCATATCGTCTGGAAGCAAGAGACAACGAACCTATGAAGAAAACAAAATTGCTGTAGAAACCAGTTTACTGTACACAAAAACAATGAAGATAATTGAACAACATATGTTCCAAAATATATAATATCGCAATTCAGGCTTCTTTTAGAAGAAAAATAGTATGTATAATAGTCTATAATTTACACAATGCCTCAGCTCCTCCCCATACGCGGTCAATTTTCCAAATTTTGACAAGCAATTTGAATTTATCGAAATCTGAATGTTGTTTATGTTATCTCCTTTATTACTGTCAAGACAGCATTTCAAATTCTAAAAATCCTCCTGGCTTTAAAAAGATTCTTCATATTCACGTTTACAATACATATGAACCGTTTATTTAAAAAGTGGTACAAGTACATTTTCTTTGGTTTCGAGAAAATTGAATGTCAGCAGATCTGACAATTAAAAAATATAGGTTGATTATGTGAAGTCTGGGAATGTTCGTACTAATTTGTAAATATGTAATTTGATTATATAAATTTCTTTTAGACGAATTTAACTAAAATAATATACAATATCCAGGCTGCAAATGGGCTTACACCACTTTCATAATTAGTCAATTGCAAATATCATTTAATTTCAATTTTGAAATAACAAATATCATTTAAAATATATCTCATATTAATCCAATTTTGTTTCTAAATAATAACAAGAAATAAAATAGGATTAGCATTTTTTATTTTGGACGCTAATTATATTTAAATATTGTTAAATTTAACACAAGATATTAGTATTATTAATTACTTATGCCCTTTATGTGGCAGTGTTTTGAAATATTCATAATGCACAGGAGGTATATAAGGTAATTGCTGCTGCATATCCTTATATTTTTCGTATGGAAATTAGACTTACACCACTTTCATAATCAATGGTTATGCAATTTCTTTTACCGGTCAATTTTAAATTAAACAAAGCATTGGCGTTTTTTATGATATTAAATACTAACTACTTATAAACAAAAAGTTTACACTAAATTAAGCATAAATTACGTCATATTTTTTTTTTGTAAAGGACTTACACCACTTTCTAAATAAACGGTCCATATGACAAATGTTATATTCTACGTGTACCTACTTATCAGAGAAAGAATTTATCTTCCAATCTCGAGTATCACAGTTATAACGATATTTGTCTGCGATTTCAGTCTAAACTCAAGATGCGTGACTCATTTGTAACGTATTTCAAGATTTTCCATCTCTAATAGTATCCAAGCAATAATCACTCAACTGAAACGAATGTACCTGCCAAGAAAATCGTGCAATAAACGACGAAGATATAGGTAAACCTAAATCATTCGAAAAGTTAATATTTCAATCACTAATTGTTATTCCAGTCGTAGGTACCTTAATTGCTGTCCTCCATTCGTAATACCTGAAACGAATTACACGCCAGTCGTCGAACGATCGCAGAACGAGCAACTATTCGCATTCCAAGCACTAACGATTTACATCCCCCGTGTTACGTTTAAACGAACTCCACTTACTCGAATATCTCGCCCATGCGACGTACTCTCGTCTTCCGACTATTTAAGTCGTTTTCATACGAGTCACGAGCGTTCCGCGAAGATCGATAGGGGTTCGTGAATTTTACATGTCGCGAAATAATAGAGGAGCCATTGAAAAATATCGGAATGACGAACAAGTGAAACGACGTGAAAGAGTTTACGTCAATGGAAATTTTATTGCCGTGTCATGCCGACCTCGTATCGGTGTCTCGAGAGAAATCCTGCAAGCGCGAGTCGAGCGTCCGTGAAATCCGCTCGTGACACGCGTGGAAACAGCGATTGTCGCGATACCGCCTGCTAGAATACACTTGAAATGCAGGCAAGGTGGTGAAGAGTGAGTTTGCGTTGTGACAAGTGATGATAGACCGTGTAAAGTTACGATACATTGCTATACCACTCTTTCGTTACTGTACTACTATTACTATTATTTCATTGACTTGATCTAATAAAACGGTTTTCATGATATAATTCGCACAATTAAATCATTACTAACATTGATTTATACCTTTTTTTATGTTATACACGTGCATTTATCGTATATTATGTAATACTGCATTGTATTTATATATAATTATTTCGTTGATCAATATTTTTACTAACTGACGATATCGAATTTCATTTCCTATTGTTGCTCAAAAGGAAACAAAAAGACAAACACGGAGCATAAGAAGAACTATTGTTCTTTTATTATTCCTATATTAACTTGGATTGAGAAATCAAAAGTAATCGTTAAAAAAAATAATGGTACAATAGGAACAAATTACCGTATGAAATAGCACATAATGAGAATTGTGCAAGCATCACCATTTGATAACTTTTATCGGTATACACGTTTCATTTGTATTGTATTGCTTCAGGTTTATAAAGGGAATTTTTAAAAATTATCTCTATATAAATTATAAATTTATAAATTATAATTATAAATATTATTATAAATTAATAATTAGAACTATTTTATTTCAATGCAACCAATCGTTATATTACGAAAATGTTAACCTTTAGTAAATTTAGTTGCGAAAAGAAAATAACATATTTTTGTTCATTTTTACAAGCTACTTTTATATTTTGTAATAGTTTTTTATTCTGTATAACATCGCGTTACCGGAAAATCCATTAATCACTAAAAAATTAAAAGCATTTAAGGTACATATTCGCTTAAAAAATAATTTACACGATATAAATAATTTACTTAAGTGTTTATTTTCAGTTTCACCCAAAGAAGTTATTGACCGTGTTATCATAACACTGGCGCTATATTTTGCTCTATGTCAATTTACGATACCGTCGTGACCCAAATAGCATTATACCGCTCGTCTCGATGCTACCTATAATTAGAAACAATTCTATTCATTTGATACATACTTCTCCCCTATCAGGCGCCATTATCCAAGCTTTTTACGTTACAGTAACGTCAATAAAGTTGGGAGGGATACTGCATAACCTGCAGAACTTAGTCGGAACAACGCTGGACTAACTACTATCTCGCTCCATTTCCTCTCCTTTCATTCCACATTTACTGTACCCCATTGTTTACCTTAAAGACAAAAAATGGAAAGCTGTTTAAAACGTGTCTGAAAGTAGACAAAACACGCAGTAGAGTCGAAAAAAGGGACGTCATTCGTAAATAGCTAATTCTGACGAACGACCAGCTAATTCTGGATAGGCAGTAACGGACAAAAACCTTAATTTACGACCTCTTTTACTCATCCACTCCGGAGCTTATTAGGCGGTCTGGGGAAATTAATTTAGCCGGTAGTGCACGGCCATTCTAAACGAGTCCCCGCGAAGCAACAGTCCGAGAATCTTCGTCCTTGCTAGTTTGATACGGTTTCGCGACGGGGAAACCTTGGGTCTCGTTACTCCGCTGAAATTCTCGACATTTTCCTCTAAATGTCCGTTTCGTGTTAATGAACGACCTATCTTCATATTTGCTGTCACCACGTGCACCGGCCGGAGCTCGTTTACGGAAGTTGCCCAGCTAGTCTCCGACTATGGCGACTGCGGTATTAATCGAGATCTCGCCAGCCTATCTTGTTATCCAAGTAAATTGTGAATTCCTGGTAACTGCTCATCGGTGTGGCTCGTTTAAGAACCACTCGTTTCGCCTACTTTCAAACGCGCGGAGATAGAGATACAAGGATGAAGGGACGAGGCTCGCCAGCGCCATCTTTTCCACTGGCTATCTGATAAATCGAGAACGAAAATGGCGTTGCGGATATCGAGATTAGAATGTGAACTTACGATCGAGAAATAGGACGATAAGGAACCAATCAACCGTTAATCGCGCAAATCTACCCTTTCGTGTTGCCTCCGAATACATTTCATTAAATTACATTGTCCAGCTTTGTTTCCCTTTTGATCGCGTGTCGAGATTCCGCGCTCATGCTCACGGTTCACCTGGGTAATGCTATTATTTTTCATTACTATTCGTAACGAATCGAAAACGTTATCGATGCAGAAACGATTAAGAGTGGGAATAGAAGTTAAATGCTTTCGAGCCGGTAAAATTAGTTGCTTTCGAAATGTCGGAGGTCGAAAGTCCGTTTAAGCGACGAAGAATCGTTTCAAGTCTCTCATTAATAACGATACGTTTGTTTTTGAATTATTCACAATTTTTTGGAATTATTCTGGAAGTAACATCTTTTAGTTTCACTTAATGGTTTCTTCGAATGTAGCGATTCATCATCTTTAAAATTCACTATTGATTCATTAACCATCTTGTATTTTGGTAACTCAAGACATCTGCATTTTAATAACGCTTTTTGAAAGAATGCTTTTTTTGCAGGTAACGAGAGTAGATATATCAGTTTATTGATGTTTCAGCGTAATTGCTTATACGTATATTACCGATTAAACATTTTATAAGGTAGCAAAGATAATTATTGTAGACATACTGGTAAAATACGTGTATATATGAAATGAAAGATAAAAATAGTTACAGACATAAAAAAATAATTGGATGCATTATATATATATATATATATATATATATATATATATATATATATATATATATTATTACTAATTTCGCTAATCCATTCTATAATCTCTATAAAATACAAAAAATTAGATGCATTCAAAGAAAGACAAAAGTAGTTGAAAATAGTTGATAAGCAATCTCAAATACAAATAAAAATTCAGTAATGTAACACATTCTCGTTCATTTTATTTGTTGACTAAGTAGCAGAAATTTTTTAATTCCGTAATTCAATTGTTCCTAATAATTTAATTAAAAAATTTAATCCACCGTAAATACCTAAAATGCCTTTTTAAAAAGGGATATTTTGAACTATATCGATTCTTGCATGCTTTGTGCTGTTTTTATGATTTGTTCTTTTGCATTCGTTGACAAAGTGCTTGACAAAGTATGTTATGGTAACAGTTTCTCTGGATCTCATTCTTTGTCGTACAAATACTTTTGAAGCGATAACAGTGAATCGGTACGCAACGAAAAAAAGACACCAACAAACTAGTAGTACACTACATGAACATTGCGAAAAAAGTGTAAAAAATACAAAAGAAATGAATTTTGAGAGTACGGTAATTTCCATTATCTTCACTTACCTTGTTTAATATCGAAGCAGTAATAAAATTCTCGCGAAATAACGATAGCTAAAAGAAGGTATATGGGCAATTCGCAGATCAAAATGAGCAACTCTCTTTCCCGAATTTTGAAAAATCTTATTACCATAGCACACGATCGACGCTATACTATTTATATTTCAAATAAATTTGAATTTGATCAGTTTATAGAACAAGGGGTTTGTATATCGCGCAATTTTAAAAGGCACAAAGAATTTACGTTAAACAAGACAAATAGGGGAAAAAATTTCTCACGAAAGCACGAGGAAGTTTTACGCTTCGTTCTCGTAAAATACAGTACGAAAAATGTAAGGAGAAAATCCGAAAACAAGATCGATACCTCCAGATTGGATCTCTATTTTCTCGGGCTAACAGATCGCGTTACATTTTCGTAGAAAATGAATAGTCGCAAATCATCTGAAGATGGCAGCAGCCCCATCGGAGTCAGCTCGTCGTTATTCTCACTGTTATTTATAGGACCACGATCACCCCTATAACCTTCTCGGTCTGGCTTTTAGGATATTCTTCCTGTTGATATACACAGTTATACGAGAAAGTACAACGAAATATAGCTTGTCTCCGCATAAAAGTAAAACTCACGTCGAATGCAAGTGACACCCGATTCGTTTCTTCTTTGCTTCCTAGTAGACACGTATCTGCGTACATATACGTAGCACGGCAAACACGAAACATTTAACATGTCGATTTGTCTATTCTTTTTGCCTCGCTGCTCGCGTAATCGTTTCTCCGAATTTCTGGTATTTCAGTATCGTCGGATAGCCATTGGCGACGCGTAAGGAATAACGGGATCGCGTTTGGAAAGTGGGATAAAATAACTCAGAACTAGTAGTTACAAATCCATGACTCGTTTATTAAGAAATACTGTATTGTTCCGACAATCGCGAAATGGTGGTACGAACATAATGCTTCTTCAAGCTACGAACGCTTCGACCCAGTGGTGCCGGAGATGCCGGCGGTGGATCGAAGTCGCGCGACATCACCGAAGAATTAGCGGTTCACGAGATCGATGGTGCGTTTCATGCGTGGCGAAGGTAAATCCACGGTTCTCCGTCAGGTCGCATCGTTTCTCGTGCCCCGCGGCTGACTTTAGGCGCGCGCCTAGTTAAATACGATTCTCTCGTGATAAAACAACGCACACAAACGCTTAAGAGAAGCAAGTACAACATCAAGGTTTCATTGGTTTCTTTCGTTTTCTTTCATTCGAACCATCTTTACATTACAGGATTACCCTGTCGATCATCTCCCTCTCTCGTTTCGCGGTCACGCCAGCTCGAACCACTCGCCACCACCGACCAAATGCCAATCGTGCCGGAGACCGTGAAATTTCGCGGACCGAGTAATTAAACGACCGTTCGGGGTGCAGTCGTTCGAGGCGAGCATCTGACTACTCTGCGTTTCGACGTGAACGCTCGCTTCCGGCCCACGAACGCGAATCCCCGCGGAACGCGTGACGTGAGATCGCTATGGCGTCGAGGAGTCCCATTTTCCCGTGACGTCCAAATCCTTCGCGTAATACGACAGAGAGAAGACGCGGACAAAGAAACAGACACAGAGACAAAGTGGATCGCTCACTGCGGTACATATCGATGCTCCCTTCTCTTCTCGGCCCGGCTCCTCTGTCGGACGAATATCGCGATAACGAATCGGAACGAGCGATCCGTCGATGGAGACCGGTCGTTCGTCCAGAAGATCTCTGGGACTTGCGACAGAGCTCGATCGGTCGCCGGGATCGTGCAGGCGATCGACGTCAGCCCAGCAGGAAGAGCAGGGAGCTGCGTTCCGGTCGCTTGTCACGCAGCCGTGTCTTTCGCTGGGTCGTTCGGGTCCCATTCTACCGGTTCCTCAGCAACTCGGCGCAGACCATCAGCACGAGCAGGTGCAGCAAGAAATAGAGCTGCGGCGTAGATGGACCCGTGGATGCGAGGGCGTAGGCGTACAGCGAGTAGCACTCTCTGTAGGACTTGGGGTTCAACCGAGTGACCGTGCAGTAGTGGTGAAGGGCGCAGGCTTCGTTCAGCGGTCCTCCGCAGCCCCAAATCTGTTCCACTTCCCGCGGCAACGAGACCGTGTTGGCCGCATAGTATCTGTGGGAATATAAGCGGCCGCGTGCGCGGAAAGATAATCAGCCGATGGAGCCAGGCTAGGCTGCGGCTCTGGGAGACGCGAGCCACCGTATCGGGACAGTCATTAGCATCGTAATGACGCGATTGCGTTGAAAAGGGTAGACAGTTATCAGCGTCAACCGGCTCGAGGAATTATCGTGCCGGATAATTGCTCGAGAAATATGGAAATTATTAATGCAATAACGGCCTGGCGTATACAGCGCGCGATAGATACAGCGGGTTGCCTTTCGCGATCGCCCTATCCGATCACGTAAACGTTGCACCGTTGCGCCAAACGCGTTCTCGCCGTCATCCACGACCAGTATTTTAGAGTGTATGGGTGCTGCGTGGTCGCGCAACTTTGTCACGAGCAACTTACGTCAGTCATCCGTTAACAGCGGCTCCCGACTGCAGGAGTTTTCAAGGTCCCTCGTGCGGTATCGCGCGTTTCACGCGATCGCGATGCCAGGATAGACTAGTGCGAGCTAGCTCGAACGCGAAATTAAAGCGAAATTAAATTACGGGGCTCACCGTGAAATTGAATGTTTTTGCCAAGTTCCGAAGAATTTGATGGATTTAATGGACGTAGGAGCTGAAGTGTTTTGAATGTGAAAAGTGCTCGCTTCGATTAGGATCAACGTCCCATTTTAGTCGTGGAAAATTTAAGAGACGCACTTTTTTACCCTGAGTAAATCAATGTCCACAGTTCAAGTACTTTTTCGATTACCCTCCCTTCTAAGAATACGAGTAACATACAGGGTGAACAATTTAACTTTGCCACCTAGAATCGCGGGTAAACCATTTGCTATGCGGTAAAATGCTTTAAACGAAAGTTGGTTGGTTCGAACAGCGACATGCAAAGTAGTAATTAATTTTTCGTTATTTCGCTTTCTGGAGAGATACGAAGATTATCTCGCGTTCTTTTACAGTGACGTGTAACATTTAGCCATGCGATTCGAGGGGACAGAAAATATTACTCGATTAAAATATATATTTATTCTATACTATAGCTTTAGTAATATCTTTTTGTTGCTCATTTCGAATCGCATGGTCAAACGTTACAAGTTGTAATTAAGAATTCCGAGTTTAAAATGCGAAATGACAAAAAAGTAATTATTACTTTAGTATACGCTTTTATAATATTTTTATCTGAAACATTCGACCATATAATAAATATCTATAAATACTTTTAAATGCGATCTCAGGTAACAGAATTAAACGAGTCACGCGATATATAATTTATCTGTTTTCAATAAATGTAATGTAAAGTAGCAAATAATAATGATTTAATTGCATGATAAAAAATAATTGTAAAAATAAGAACATGCGACACGAAAGGACTTTGAAAGGACTTTTTCTTCTTAATGTAATGTTAAAACTGTCAACTTTTGTTAAATGAATATAATAACATACAAGTTCTTGCACAACTGGTATTTCCGTGCAGTTTCAATTTAACTTAAAAGTTGAATGCCGAAGAAACGATTATTGTGCAGGAACACATAAAAGCGCGTAATATCGTCTGAAATAAATTTGTTCAATAATACAGGAGATTAAATAAATATAGATACAATCGGTATTATGGAACAAGATAGCTTCATACTGTACTACTTTCGGACTAAGTTATAAAAATGATTTTACGTTACGTACTACGGCAGTATCCGCTTAGCTCCAACGATTTTTCCCCTAACTGCTACCCCGTGTACCCATAAGTTCTTGGATTTGGTCTCACACTGCAGGTGCACAATCCGTGAGACATATACACTCGTATACGAAAGTACTTGAATTCTTACGTTTGCTACGCTTAAGTAAAATATTTAAGATAAACTAAAATCTTTGAAAACGATATCACGTCTTCCGATATAACGGAACACGGTCGTTACTTTCTCGATTCACGAAATCTCGCGATATAAATGGTCGTCATATTGAATCTTATAAATAAAATCGTTGACATTAATACGAGAATTATGATTTGTAAGAGTTTATATGTTCCGATTATATGTTCTTACTGCGTTCCTCTAGAAAAGCTAATAACATTGCAATGTGTTCAACGACATATATACTAAAACGACATGTATACCAAAATCTTTTATTACTCGATTAATTATTATTTTGACCATTATTATGCACTACGTTGAAATATTTGTGTCATCTTTCAATAGTGCACGTTTGTAAATGTACAAGTATTATTATTTAAATACCGTGTCTTAACAACATTTTACTCAATATTCACTACTTACTTTACTTTCATTTATTTACTTTTGCTTAAACAATACAAAATAAGAAATGAAGTAACAAAAATCACTTTTTATAGCAAACATAAAAGGAAAATCACTTCCTCAGTATGTCGTTAAATTAATTTTCAGCTATACTAATATAATCCGAAGATTCCCTTTGTCGATACGATATACAGTATATTGATTCAAACACTTCCGTTTATCGTGCACATTTCAGTTGCTAAAAGCAGCAAATGTAATCATTCACATACTTTCATGCATGAGTGTATAACGGGTGATTTACTCACGAGTGGATTTAATGATAGTGTCGCAATTTAAACATCGCATCAAATACTCGTTTACTCAATTTCATTTCACAGGGACGGAATTGGCCTCTAGTGTCACAGCAAAATATATCGATAAATCATATGCAATATAAACATAGGATTATCGTTGCAGTGTTTACGCGATGACGTGCCTTTGAGTGCTAGTGGAAGAATCGTCCAGTAATACTGGAATAAATAAACCCAATGCAAACTCATTGTCCCATTCTATCGGAAGTCGAGTGGCTCAGAAAAGGAAGCTCTCATGAGGCAGGTTTCCCGAGCGTTAATAATCGGTTTTAGCGAAAAGTAGGGAAGATACAGTTTCTAAAATATCTGTCCCACATTTTTCTGCTTAAAAAGTGAAAACAAGTAAACTAATTAAATAAAAAATATCAATATTTAACATATTTCTAAACAAATTTATACCTTGAAAATTTGTCATTAGAACTGTCACGTTAAAATAATTTTGACATATTATGTTTTTGTCTATATTCAATTATTTTTAAGAA
>NW_027470589.1:0-35629 GCF_051020765.1 Lasioglossum baleicum
TTCGATATTTTAACATTTTTTACAGTTTGTAATTTTATCATAATATGATCAGAATTGTTGTTCGATCTTATAGATAAGAATAGATAAGAGTATTGAGAAGAACTAATTTTTCTGTGATAAATTGAGAGTAATTGCTCGAAATTTATTTTGAAATCCACGGAAAAGCGACGTTACGATTTAAGCGTCTTTTTCGTTTTAACGTTGTTCAGGAGGAAGTAATTTATAAGGATTTAGTGCAGCCGAGTAGGTTGAGTGACAGGGTCGTTGTACTCCGAGGGAATGTCAAACTGCTAAAAAGTTTCAAAACATTAGTCGAGTATTTTAGTCAGCCAGCAACGCGTGGGGTACATGAACATCTGTTTCGATTCCTCTTTCATAGATTTCGTGACGTACTCCCGTTTAATTTCTTTCAGTCTTATGTGAGAAAAACAGATTTCCTCGTCCATATGCAATGATCAATGTGTGCTAAATTTATCACAAAACAAGACATGTATGACAGATCGGAGAATAACAACAAAAATAACAATAGAAGAATGTCATAAAGTAAGATACATATGAAAGAACAGAGAATAACGAGAATAATTGACATAGGAAATAAAATGTTGTTATACTGTATTTAATAACACAAATTAATTTATTCAATTTGATATTAAATTTTGCAAGTAAAAAAATATATAAAATATATAGATATATGTGTATGTACTTTTAAAGTAGTAAAATTGGAAATTTTCACGATAAATTAAGATGATATCATTAAAAATAAGTAGAGACGAAGTATCTAAATGACGAATAAATGTTTCTTTTATTTAAAACATTACACTAGTATGTAAATATTTAAACACGTAGAAAATAATCATTTTTTGACGTATGACTGCATTCATACTTGTATAAGATAAAATACGTGTTTATATGCATGTCGAATTATTTTTATTTTTTGTGTATTTTTGGTTAAAATAAATTATTACACGAAAAGTAAAGAGAGGAGAAGATTTATTCTCATCCTAAAAATTGAGTGAAACGTTTCTTTTAACAATTTCATATTAAAAAGTCATTCGTACTTGTATATATATCGAATAACGAAATCGGTTGAAACTGCAAGTGATTTAAAGAAATTATATATAATTTTATAATCAGTATAAAAATGTACATGAAAACATGTATTTGACGATTTTGATGTCGATTAACGTCCTGGTGAAACTAGAAATGCGAACAATAGCACATATCTCTAATTAGTCGAATAAAATAGTCTTCGCAAACTCCCTGTCCAATACTAGACAGCCAATTAGACGAAAGAAACACAGGGATTATAATAGAGCAAGATTAAAAATGTGACTACAGAACTAACCTTCCAACCGATGCAAAAATCGTATCCACACGTTCGGAACGCTACCATTAACAAATTGTTTCTTATGCCGCTATAGAACAAATGGAATCCTTGCAACGTTAGTCATTCCGTTTGTTCCGCTGGATCGTGACTACCTGTCAGCATTCAAGATCATTTACAACCTCGCTCCTACCATTTCAATAACTACATCAAGCAACTCTAATCGTACCACCAAGAGCCCTTTCCAATCCGCCACATCCATCTACTTTCTCGTCTCACCGTCAACCCCAGCCTGACTTCACCCAATTCCAAGCTTGAATCTCGTCACGAGTTCCCTCGATCACCTGTCACCCAAAAATAAGCTACACCCGACATCACACGCACTCAACATTCTCAGACTGGCTTCACCTAAAACCCAGACGACTCGAAGCAAAGCCAAATCCAACAACGAGCGAAGCAGACGACAAGAAGGGATGTCCGAAAAAAAAAGTAGCAAAAAGTTGAGTGACCCGAGGATCTTCCGTCTAATTCCGAGTCTACGCTAGATCTAGCCATAGGTCCTCATTCGCGTCTGTCTCTCAAACAGTCCGTGTCGCTGTCAAAGCTTGAAGATTGATAAATCTCAGGTCTAGCCGTAGAGATCGAGGAAAAGAATTCTTCTATTTCTACCAATTCTGGTTTGCATCATCTCGGTGGATACCGAGGATTACCAATATCATTTGGTAAAAATCGGAAATGGACGATGAACTGTTGTCACTTGACACTGAATCTGTCATGATCAAATGATTTGTGGAGGAAGAAGAAGAAGTAGAATCTTAGAAAAAGGAATAAGGAGAGAAAGATTGATCATATGTATTATTGGAAGAAAAATCTGGAAGACGAGTAACTGACAAGGGACCATTTTTAACTTGTGTATGACGATTTTGATGAAATTTTGTGGTAGAGATAGATCTTAACAAAGTGTTTGAAACGTTGTAAGGAGAGGATAGGAGATGTCGAGTTAAATAATTCTAACTGATTGTATTTGTCTCCGATTTAAACTGTGTTTGAACTAAACTCTGATACCAATGTACATATTTTTTCGAATTAGCCGTCGTTCATATCAAAAGGGTGAAATCAGTCAAACGTAGGGGTTGATAGTATGTTTTTCTGATTATTTCTTGAGGACCGAAAGGTTTAATTGCAAAATATAACTTTTATTTTTAGATAGGGAATTTATTCACGTAGAATGGCTTGTAAAAATTAATAAAAATAATACACATGACTCATCCCTTATACGAGTGTCTTCAAACAACAATTATGTAACGCGCTTAGCATACTTTAACATTAACTTCTTGATTCTTTTATTTTGCCTTCTATTATACAGTTAATTTAACCAAAATAGAGTCTCGCAGTTTTGACAATTTTTGACGTCCTATTATTTATGGTAAAATAATTTTTCATTGCTTCTCTGGTAATTGGAAATAATCGTTAAGGTTAGAATGTATAATGTCAGGGTAAATCTAAGTTATATAACTACCATGTAATACTATGTACCTGTATTTCTTACTTACATTATCGAAGTATTGGGTTGTGGAAAAGGAAATCCATTTAAAATTATAAAAATAATGGATTTCTTTTTCTTCAGCCTAATATAATTTATTGTTGGAAAAAGAAATCCATTATTTTTATAATTTTAAATGGGTTTCCTTTTCCCAATAATAAATTATATAAGATTGGGAAAATGGAAATCCATTGAAAATTATAACAATAATGGATTTCTTTTTCTTCAGCCTAATATAATTTATTGTTGGGAAAATAGAAATCCATTATTTTTATAATTTTAAATGGTTTCCCTTTCCTAATAATAAATTATAGTAAGTTGAGAAAAAAGAAATCCATTATTTTTATCATTTTAAATGGGTTTCCTTTTCTTAATAATAAATTATATTAGGTTGGGACAAAAGAAATGCATTTAAAATTATAAGAATAATGGATTTATTTTTATTAACCTAATATTATACGATTCTTCAGGAATCAAGGAGTTAAGTTAGATTAATGCGATCAGTTCGGCTTTTGGTGTTACTCATTGTCAGTTCTTACTCAGGGTTGGATGTTGGGACGGAGAGATTGTATGAAAGTGTAATGTAATTCTGGGGATGAGTAGACCGAGTTAATTGATTCGGTTTAGGAGGCTTTGAAGGGTGAAAGGGTTGATTTGGGGAATATGGGGGATTATTGTTCCTGGTATCCAGTGGTGGGAACTGATTTGCGAGGGAATGCATTGATTGCTGTGAAATTATGTTACCATCCCTGGTCCTTGGTTCGCCCGATTTTAGTTACATCGTGGTAGTCAGGGATTGGTTGCTTGGTTTCGTAAATGGGTGGTTTTAAAAACGTTGAATTATTGTTCCAAAAAGTGGAGTTACTATGGAGTTATTATGCTATTTATCTTATCGAATACTCTTCTTTGAAAGAATAATTTTTTAATCTCAGGGATTTATATTTTAATTTTATTAGTATCTTAATAGCCGTCGTTTTCTTCGAATTTTTATTTTATTTCTATTGCATAAAATTTTGTAATAAGATAACTAAGAATTATCTTTTGTAGATAGCATTTTGAGAATTAAATTGTCTCTTATAAAACGTTAAAATATTTATTTTTATTTGAAAATATTTATATTAAATTCTAGTTACACCCATCTATTATTTTTCAATTTTCCGTTATTATTTTTAAACATAATATTTCGTAAATTAAATTATCCAACAAGAAAGCGATAAAACAATTTTCATTTGGAAAATTTTTGTGTTAAATTGCAATTATTTTTGTGAGAGATTTCAAAAATTGCATTTGCGAATATTACAAGAGAATTAAATATATCTTAGATTATTTACATATTCTTTTTTATAATTACAATTTTGCGATATAAATTCGTTGTAAAACGGAGAAATATGAATTTCTATGAAACAATTATTGGAAGATTATTTCTATCGGGATGCCTGTCAGCCTTATGGAATATTCGTAAGTAGTGTTGGCAAATATCAGGACAGAAGTGCATTTTCACGGAGCTGTATTATTCGCTCCCCTTAAATCCGCTTTCCATCGGTATCGATGGTCCGTAAAAATGCTGTTCTCATGCTTCTTAACGTTATTCGACGTCGGGTACTTCGATCTGACGAATATCATGTTGCGGTTGCGGTTGAGTTTGCAGAATGGAGTATAACGTGATATTTTCCGTGGTATTTCAATGCAAATTGTATTTCAACTTATACGAAGGGATATCGGGACAGAATTCACTGAATGAATCGTGATACGACATTTCACAAGCATTTAACATTTGTTAAATATCGATTTACCTGTTGTACATTTTAATTACACGATAGAATCGTCGTTATATCAACTATTTAATCGAAGAATATTTTTTAAATTAAATCGCTTTGAATCAAAGTCAATCAATCTAAGTCAATCAAACGAGTTTCGATGACAGTTTTCGAATAAGAAGAAAGATTGAATCTAAAAGATCGAACTTTAGACGAATGTAGATAATGATTCGAGAATAATGCAATTATTTTTCCCATTATCGAGTAATTTATTATTAATTTATTATTAAATTTATTATACTTGGGGATGTTAAGTTAGTATTTAATATATTATAATGGATTATGAAAAATTAATTTCTATGAAAAATTAATTTCTGTAGCTAGTCGGAGCGGAACAACTTATCTACTCGTGGCGCTAGTTGTCCCTATATCGGGATCAGCTGACGCTAGGGAATAGGAGTTGCCTTTTAATGAAATATTCCATTTTCCGACGAAGTTCAATAATTTCATTAGATTTCATTGCATCCAGAGCGAGACAAATATATATATTTACATTCTTTTTTTTTTCGTTTCTATAACAGAAAATTATAGTAAGATATGAATCATAATCACTTATTAGGAAGTAACCAATCATAAATATTATATCTGATACGTCTCGTATCTAAAGTAATAATCTACTAATTAGTCTTATATTTAAGTGTTCGTATTTATCGAAAATTCGAATAATCGTAGTTTTGTTCATTATATATGTATTTTGCAAAGTCTGCGTATTATTCACCGAATATTTTTAATAATTCCAAGAACAGCTTCGGGATTAAATAATTTAATAACGATAATAATTACGAATAATTCTCAATTAACTCTTACTGTACCGAATGCAGCTTAACATGCCTGTCCGGCAAAATGGAAAAAAGAAAGGATAAATGAAAAGAAAACGTACCGAGGGAAATTCAAGCTCTGCACAGAGAAACATTTTTGGTTGATCCAACGAGGACTCAGGTTTCTCAATTGAACGTGTCCTCCGATAATTCCAGTTCCTTCGACCATAAACCAGTTTTAAATCGAGTATATGTGGGAGAGAGAATTTTTCGTGACACAAAACGCTCGTTTCGCGTTTCAAGGTGTTCTCCTCGTCCGATGCGTCGATTTCTGCTACTTTATGCAAATTATTTTCGACGATTAAACGATCTGTGAAATTACATTTCATTTAAAAATCATTCTCTGCCGTGCAGCCTGATCGAAGTGTCATGGTGCATTTCAAATACGCCAATGACGAAGCGAAATAATCGAATTCGTACGTCATTGGGCGTAAAAATTAATTCGGTTCATTGTGACGGAAATACACTCGGATTTTATGGGAAATTAAGAAAGTACGACACGCAAATTTTCGTATACAATGCAAAGTCACACCGTGTATGTGGAATTTATGTGTTTCTCGACGTTTAATGGCAGGAAACTGACACTATCGGTATTAATTGAAGATCACCGACTGAAATTAATCTGGATTTACATTTCACCTAATGGAAAGGATTAAATCGTTGTGGTATTTTTATCGATGACCACGCGACCAAGTCTGTTCATGATACATTTATGCATCATGTTGACAACGTTTATCAACAATGTTGATTTGAAGCAAACCAATCGAACTACGTATTTTTTATTATCTAATTTGCAACTTTATCTTCATCTATTTATGATTCACTGTTCGAATTGTCCGAGTAAAATTAAAAAAGAATCGCAAGAAAGGTACTTACACAATTTTGAATTTCTAGAACTAGAAATTTTACTATTTCTAGAATTAAAACCCCTAAATTTTTATCCCTATTTCGTCTAATTTGTATCCCTAAATCGTCTCTCAAAAAAGAAAGGATGAATTTTTAATTTCTTTTGAAATACGTATATTTACAGTTCTTCTCAGTTACTACATGTCTTTTAAATAAAGTAAAATGATACTCGTACAATAGAATTGCTCGTCATTCGCGTTTCTGCCGTTTAATCAATCAACGAACGCGAGAAAACAGCGGGAAAAATGGTCAGAAATTTTTCAGAATCGTTCACAAGACGAATCTTCAGCGAGGAGAACGCGAAGAGGAAGTGAAGGAACGATTATAATCCCCCATTGCTTCCTGAGTCGTCATCAGAGTCGATTCTAACCATTCCTTTAACAGAACCGAACAATAATCCGACCTCTCGCGAGTCTCAGGAGAAAACTTCCACATTGTGCCATTCGATAAATTTCCCCGCGAGCATTAATTGTCCATAAAACACCATCATCAATTTCGCAGACTGCCTGCACAGACATGTGTAACCGCGGGGAAATGATTAACCCTGGAAGAATGGCATAGGCCAGAGTCGGTTTCCTCGTTCAGCTTGCTCGTATATCGGCACGTGACAGATCGTTTCTCCTTTGTTGTCTTTATCCCTATCCTGGCTGTGCAATGTCTCCTTGCATCGGCCATTAAACGGGTCTAACTCTCGAGTAGTCGTTGGTCACGCGTGTGATTCAGCGTTCCATGGCCATAGTCATTTTAATTTCGGTCTCTTTCGAGGATCGTAGCTTTTCTTGCCCGCTGGAATGTGAATTCTTCAGTGAATGGTCCACTTGTCGACAGGACAATGCGATTTCTAGTTAGGGCTAAGTAGCAAACGGGCCCAAATCGGGAAGAAAAACGCATTGAAGAAACCGACGCAACTTTGCTCGTAGTGATATTAATTTTGGTCTCTTTCGAGGATCGGTGCTTTTCTTATTTTCTGGAATGTGGATTCTTCAGTAAATGGTCCATCTGTCGACAGGATAGTGCGATTTCTAGTTAGGGTTAAGTAGCAAACGGGCCCAAATCGGGAAGAAAAACGCATTGAAGAAACCGACGCAACTTTGCTCGTAGTGATATTAATTTTGGTCTCTTTCGAGGATCGGTGCTTTTCTTATTTTCTGGAATGTGGATTCTTCAGTAAATGGTCCATCTGTCGACAGGATAGTGCGATTTCTAGTTAGGGTTAAGTAGCAAACGGGCCCAAATGGGGAAGAAGGCAGTCGCATTGAAGAAATCGACGTATCTTTGCTCGTAGTGATATTAATTTTGCTCTCTTTCGGGGATCGAAGCTTTTCTTATTTTCTGGAATGTGAATTCTTCAGTGAATGGTCCACTTGTCGACAGGACAATGCGATTTCTAGTTAGGGTTAAGTAGCAAACGGGCCCAAATGGGGAAGAAGGCAGTCGCATTAAAGAAATCGACGTATCTTTGCTCGCAGTGATATTAATTTTGGTCTCTTTCAAGGATCGGTGCTTTTCTTATTTTCTGGAATGTGGATTCTTCAGTGAATGGTCCATCTGTCGACAGGATAGTGCGATTTCTAGTTAGGGTTAAGTAGCAAACGGGCCCAAATGGGGAAGAAGGCAGTCGCATTAAAGAAATCGACGTATCTTTGCTCGCAGTGATATTAATTTTGCTCTCTTTCGGGGATCGAAGCTTTTCTTATTTTCTGGAATGTGGATTCTTCAGTGAATGGTCCATCTGTCGACAGGATAGTGCGATTTCTAGTTAGGGTTAAGTAGCAAACGGGCCCAAATGGGGAAGAAGGCAGTCGCATTAAAGAAATCGACGTATCTTTGCTCGCAGTGATATTAATTTTGCTCTCTTTCGGGGATCGAAGCTTTTCTTATTTTCTGGAATGTGGATTCTTCAGTAAATGGTCCATCTGTCGACAGGATAATGCGATTTTTCTGGTTAAGGTTAAGTAGCAAACGGGCCCAAATCGGGAAGAAGACAATCGCATTGATGGAATCGATGCAACTTTGCTCGCAATCATACTAATTTTAGCCAGTTTTAATGATCGGAGGTTTTCCTTACTTGCTGGAACGAGGATTCTTCACTGGATGGTCCACCTGTCGACAGGACAACGCGATATCTAGCAAATGGGCCCAAATCGGAAGAAGACAGTCGCAGTAAAGGAATGGACGCAACTTTGCTCACAGGCATACTAATTTGTTTTAATGATCGGAGCTGTCCTTACTTGTTGGAACGAGGATTCTTCACTGGATAGTCTACCTGTCGACAGGATAACTCGATTTCTAGTTAGGGTTAACACATTTCATGTCGTTTGTGGCATATACAACCACCCCTGTACCTTCCATTCAGGCCGCTTAGAATTCTCACTGAAAAGTAGAGTAAACGCTCGACCATGCGTTTGCTAAAATAATTCCGTAAAAATTACATTTGTTGCTTTCTTATCTAATGCATATTAAAATTTATACTCTTTTGTAAAGTATATGTCATAAACAAGTTTATTCAATCGTAAAAGTGTATAGTCATATTAATTTCGTCCTGTTTTAAAGTTCAGCGCTGTCCTTCTCTGCTGGAATATGAATTCTTCACTGATTGGTCCGATACAACAGTCCAATTTGTAATTAGAATTAATCAGCAACCAGGTTGAAATCAGGGAAAAGACAATCGAATAAAAATTCATCGACGTAATTGTGCTTTATTTTGTACAGGAGAAACTTGTCTCGTATTCCTTAACCCTTTCGGTACGGCAAACTTTTCCAAAAATTCTGATTATGGATTTGTGTAATATAGTAAAAGGTTTTTTTATAAAGACTTTTTAGCTGTTGAAAAAACAGCTATGTTGATAAAAAATGTTATATTAACATTGAGTGTTTTATACTAGTTTTAAAATCTTAATGTTTCTATAATATTTTTCCAATTATATCTAAAACGATCGCTATTTATACATTCAAGAATTTTATATTTTTACAAACTATGATAATAAAAAAGTATCATATCTGGATGAGATGTAAACTATGCAATGTTTCTTATTTATATGCAACTGCTGATCATGTATATATGTAGATACAATTTTTAAAACTTTATAATCAGCACCGGATATATCCGGCATCCGTACCGAAAGGGTTAATTCTTTATGGATGAATGTCATAATATAGGTGGAAATTTTTTTATTTTTTACAGTAAAAGCTGCTTAGAATATAACGAAAAATAACTTTACCATTGTCATCGATGTCATAAATTTCTTTTAATTCCGAAAATTTCCTTCGATTTCTTATTTTCAACCCATTTGCATCTTCGCTCTGAACATACTCTTTCAAGCCTTTGATTGAAATTAAGCGTAACAAACAAACTCTTGTTTATATTTAATCCAAAAATTAACTAAATTAACTCTAAAATCATTTTACATGATGTTATAAGATAAATATTTATTTTTCTAGGTAGTTGCACGGTAAATAAATTAAAAATAGACAAGAAACAGTTATTAGATGTGGATTATTCCACTTAATATTGCAAATAGGTTAATTATTTAGTATATACCTAATATATACCTTCGTTTCTCATCCGCAAAAGACGAATCGTATTTAACCCTTTGCACTCGGCGATTGCACTCGGCGATTTTTGTGGCTAAAGTAGAGTAGAATTTACAGATTCTTTAGTATAAAATTGACATACTTTTTTTGAGTGGTAATAAAGAATCGTATAATAATTAACACGTAGAATTATTGATTTCGATATTTCGCGTATTGTTATATTATCTTAAATTGATATATTGATTAAATGGATCTTTAAAATTTTATGCTGACTAATAGTCGCCATTCGAGTGCAAAGGGTTAAAATATAAACGAATCTGTATCTCGATCCGTATACTTATACAGTGTCTGTGTCTGAGAGAGTGTAACATTGTAGACATGAAAGTCGAGATGAGAGAGCTATAGTTTGTATTGCGATGGCGTTCGCGTTGGTTTCTGGTTCGTCTGATTTTCCCGTTTGGTACCAGCAAGTTGGTTCGGCCGAAAGCTAAACGTTGTGCCCACAAGGCTGGACGCGCGGCGTCTGTTCTAACTGGCTGTATCGACCGATAGGGAAACGCGGAACGAGTGGAGGAGATAGCGTGCCAGGTGAAACACTAAACTGGGTATTTATTAGAGGCGAAGACTAAATATGAACAGGTGTTGTCCTGCGAGCTCGCATTTGTTCGGGGCCTGCCTTGGCTGTATGGGATGGTTAGATGGATGGAGACGGTTTGTATAGGGGACATAGGCTCGAGTGTTTCGCAAGGTTTAGCGAGGTGTGCGCTAACTGGTCGACTGTTACGATGGATTCCGATGAATTTCGGTTCGCCAAAATTCGTGAAACCGTTGAACCGTTTCGTTTGATAGGGTTTGATTACTTTTTAACGTTCAGAGGAATTACAGTGCGTTAGTTTCTTAACGATCTACGCGAGAAGTACTCTGGAAGGGTTAATGATGAATTTTAGTGAATTCTAGGTAACAATTCCAGCGAATTCCAGTAAATTCTAGTAAATTTTGGTGCATTTTAATGAATTCTAGCCCTTTGCACTTCGAATAATGTTCGCCGAAGATGTGGATATGTATCTTAGTAAATTTTACTATATCTTGACTTGATTTCTTCTGCCATTTCCGGAGAAAACCTCAGGGAAACATACATTTCTCAGAAAGTTGTGCTGGAATAAGTTATTATTCGAGTTTTTTATTACTGTTTTTAATCACTAATAAACTTTAATGTCCCCTGAGAGGAGACAGCGGAGTGCAAAGGGCTAGAGAAGAGTTCCAATAAATGTTAGTAAATTTCAGTGAATTCTAATGAAGAAATCAGCAAATTCCAATAAATTCTAGTAAATTTCAATAGATTCTAGTAAATTATGGGTATTTACAACGAATTTTAGTAAATTTCAATGGATTCTAGTGATGAATTTCCACGAATTCCAGTAAACCTTACTAAACTTCACTACATTCTGGTAAATTCGTTTATCTATATTTAACATTTATATTCCATAAATCACCGGGTGTCCGCTAAAATAAATTAACTGCAAAATAAAAGCGAATTTGATCAAATATAAAAAGAAACTAACTTATCAATCTATCCAAAAAATTACCAAGACACAGATATCTCTTCCATTTCGACGTATCAAAATCCCGTGTGAAAAAAATCCCAGCTATAATACAGCACCGCAGTGGTAAAATGTAACAAATCGTGGTAAATATAAATCAGAAGCACGACAAATAGGCCAAGATTCCTTTCCAACGAGGTCGCGTGTCGGGCTTCGTTTCCACTGGTATAAAACACCGTAGAACAGACCAGACGCGAAAACTCACCGCAATTATATGATCATGGTAGCTATGGTACAGGAAGATGAAAGTTTAAATATAGTCGATGCTCGATCGAAATTCACAGATATAAAAGATATACCGGAGGATTTTTCAGGCAAATACGAAACAGACGCGGAGGCAGTTAACTTCAAACGAGGTTACAGCGCGATCCATAAAACAGGGATTTTTATGAGACCGTTTCACCGTATGCGCTAATGCAGACAGGATAAATTTTTATAGTGTTTGATTTCGCGCTCTGTGCTCGATGTCGTGGCGTTTTGCTTCTGTACCTTTGATCTGGATTTATGCGGATACCGTGGCCGCGCCACCGACGTTTAGAGTCGTACGAAACTATGATCGAGTAGCGGAATTGTTGTTAAATTAGAAGGTAATGTTTATTAATCGCACGGTTTACGGGTTATTATCGTCGGCAATTGCCGGCTTCCATTTGATAATTAAGTACGAGGTAATTCAGGCATAGTTAAACGATAGAATTATGCGTCGGCCTGGCTCCAGGCGAAGGCTTAAGTGAAAAATTTCGAAGTTGCAAGCAGGAAGTGGTAATGACGGGTTGGAGTGTTTAAAAATCGCTTTCATCGTGCTGAACGCTACAGAGTGTATCGTAATTGAGCGCTTTTATTCGTTACATCCGTAGGCCGGGGAAAATTTCAGTTATTCCTGAGAAAAATTACGCGTGATAATGGGTGGGTTAGGCTTCCAATTATAAATATATCCTTCGCCATTTAAATTCTAGGGTTCGGCTTTTTAATGTAATTTAGGTTTATATTATCGCCACTTGGAATCTCGATAATCGTGCTATCTCGTGTTTCAGTTCTTTTAATAACGTGTTTTCTAAACTTGTTATAATTTCCACAAAATGTGACGTGATTCGAATTAGAATAGTCGATAAATAATATTTGTCAAAATGTCGATAATTCTAATTATAGATTTTACTTTGGACTTGATATTCCAGTTTCTTAAACTGGTTTTCATTATTTGGAAAATAATTAGAATTAGAAATTATTTTCTTGTATTTGCTGAAGAAGAAAAATAAATTAATTTTCATTTTCCATTTGTTAAAAAATTGATAAATTTGGTTAGTTAGTATCGAAAGAGGATTGTGTACTCCAATAACGTTATAGATTCCATACACAATCACTATAATTTTCATTCTCCATTTTCTAAAAATATATGAAAAGTGTGAAACACCTATCATTAATTAACATCAAAATGAAGCTAGTGTGCTCAACAACGCCATAGATCACATCTACAATCACCATGATTCCCATTCTTCATTTTCTAAACATATCGTTAATTATTATTTCACTCGTAACCACTAAATTTGGTAGTTAGTATCAAATGAAGATCGTATACTCCAGTAACGTCATAAATCCTATACGCAATCTCCATAATTCTCATTTTCCATTTTCTAAAAACGAATAAGAAGTGATACGTATTAATCATTATTTTATATATAATCACTATATCTAATTATTTATATGAATGTGAAAAGAAGATCATGTGCTTTAATAACATCGTAGACCCCATATGCAATTTCCATAATTCCCACTTTCCATTTCTAAAACTGAATAGAAAGTGAAACATATCAATTATTATTTAACACGGAATCACAAATTAAGTAAGTTATATTAGTATAAAAATGAGATCGTGTATTCCAATAAAGTCATAGACTAGTCTCCATCCACAATCTCCAATTTTTAAACAAGTACAACCTATACCATCGATTATTTTACATGTAATCACTGACTTTTGTTTATCAGTTTAATTTTTCCAGTTTTTCTTAATCAGTTTATATCTACTATATCAGTTTATAATCAGTTTTTAAAAATTTAGTTTAATATTTAGTTACATCAGTCTCAGCAGAATATCGTGTACCCAACAACATCATAGACAAATACCATCCATTTCGAAAAACGTAATAAGACGATCTTATCCCAAGCCGACGATGCTGTGGAATCGGAAAGACTGGTCGTCGAAAAATGCCGAATTCCAAGCGACGATGATCAGCAGCCACTCTCTCCGAACCTCTCTCTCGAGTGAGAATCAGCACAGAATAGAGACGTCCTCCGCTTTCGCGATTCGTTATTCATAGGAAAAGGACATTCTCTCCGCGCCTGGTTCACCGGTCCGTAAATAGCTCGCGGAGCAGAAGTGTAACACTTCCTATCGGCATTTCTAGCCGCTCTAGACGACGACGTTCCATCGCGAGGATACGCGCTCGTTACCATTCGAACGCGCACCTCGGGCTGCACCAGCGATCCCTCTTTGCGCTCGCCTTAGCCTCTCTTCTCGTTCCCGGTCCTCGTAAATCATCGCCGATGAAAATACTTAGGCCGAGGAGACAAGAGCGCCAACGGCGGAAGCGTGGTTAAACGGCGCGTAGCTATTATTGGTGCGCGGGTGGAATTACGTTACCCTTGTCTTTTATTAGCCAGCCGCGGTTCCCTTTCTTCCTATTCCCGCGGGATGACTAACGTCTATGCCGGTTCCCTGGCAGCTGGCCAGAGAACGTTCCTCCCCGCGGAACGAATAGATTTTACCCGGCTCTCCCGCCTTCCTGTCTTGGCGCAACCTTGGCCAAGCCAGGTACTCCTGTCATTGCCACGTGGAGAGACAAGTTCTCCGCCGAGATCTTCCGGCCTATGACCGATAAGAGAGGGTTGCTTGGCGGAATGGATTCTCTTCTGCTGGATGAGGATGCTGCAGGGGTGTCGTATGGGCAGCTTGGATTACGTGCCAGGGGAAAGTGCTCTGTTATTTTATGGATGAATCCGAGACACTTTGATTCAGACTGTTTGTTAAGTCTCGAGAACCTCGGTGAGTCTATGAGTTCGGTGATTTAGTTCTTGGATGGATTTTCCAGTGTTTTCGGGTTTGGATTGTAAGGTTGGAGAAGTGGGAGGTTATTTTATGGATGGAGCGGTATTTGTTGAGTCTTGGGAAGTGGGGACTCTGTGAAGTACTTAGGTAGCTGTGAGATGAGGGAATAAATTGTAATATTTAGGTGTTGATTGGGTTTGCAGGTTTTCTGGAACTTGGATCATATGTTAGGAAAAGTCGTTTATTATTTTATGGATAAGTTGGAGAACGAATTTGTTAATTCTTGAGACGTATATGGTCTGTGGAATAGATAGGTACGAGGATAGGGAATAAATTCAATTTTGAGAATTTCTGGAACTTGGATTATATATTATTTTATAGAAAAATTGGTGATACTTTAATCGACTCCCTTAATTCTTGAGATTTGCATGGTCTGTGAAGTAGGTAGGGACAAGGTCAGGTTATAAATTTTATTATTTAATTGTTGGTTGGCTTTTCAGGTTTTTTGAAACTTGGATCATGTATTAGGAAGAGTCGTTTATTATTTTATAAATAAATTAGAAATTAGAGATACTTTGGACGAATATATTAATTCTTGGGACTAGGATGGACTGTGAAATAAATAAATAGCTTTATAAATATTATTTAGTTGTTGGTTGGCTATTCAGGTTTTCTGGAACTTAGATTATATAGTAGAAAGAATGATTTGTTATTTTATGAACAAATTGAAGATACTTTAATTACTTCTGTTAATTCTTGATATGTGCATGATCTATGAAGAAGATAGATGTGATGTCAGGAAAAAAATCATATTATTTATTTGTTGGTTGGTTATTTGAGAATTTCTGAAACTTGTGTGTAGATTATATATTAAAAAGAATTATCTATTATTTTATGGATAAATTGGAAATACTTTGATTGGCTCTGTTAATACTTAAGATATTATTTAGTTGTAAATTAACTTCTGTGAATTTCTAAAACATGGGTTATATATTAGAAGGAATGATCTATTTTTTAATGCTTAAATTGGATACACTTTGATCGATTCTGCTAATTCTTAAGATATTATTTAGTTGCAAATTGACTTCTGTGAATTTCTAAAACTTAGATTATATATTAGAAGGAATGATCTATTATTTAATGGATAAATTGGAGACACTTTGATCGATCTGTTAATTCCTGAGATAGTCGGGTAATAAGTCAGGTAACTTAGTAACTTGAGTTTCCTTTCAGATTGGTTTGCTTATCATCGCGATATTAATTGCCACTGCAAGACCTGTAAGATTTATTCAATTCATCCTGACTAATTTTCCTCGAGACGTCCCATTACGAGGCGCTAATTATAAATAATATACTTTAATAGTCATCAGCTAATACAGGCTGTAGAATCTACAATTTTTCCATCACTCCCATAACTCTTACTTTACGATCAGCTTTGACTGATTGTCTTTCGAAACAAAAAGTCTCGCTCGGATAACATAACTCGGGCTAATGAATATTTATTTATCAATCGAATACTACCAGCCATTCGGGGAGAACAATTAATCATCGTACCTCTCTTTCGACATTACATCTGTCAGTGCTGCGTTCGACATTCTATCCACTTTCAGAAGTGCCCGTTCAGTCACTGTGCTAACTTCAGACCCAGTTATTTCTAGGTCTCACGCCGACGAGATTTACGAGATTCGGGTTAAGAATACGATCGATTCATCGTCTTTGAAATTCGAAGCTCCGTGGGAATTGTTTCCAGCAGTTCGGTTTATGCGGAATAAGTATCTCGAAGGATCTTGGGATCGCCGAGGGAAACTTGGGATATTTCTCTGTATCGCGAGCAAGAGAAGAGGTGTCAGGGGCTGACATCGCGATGATAAAGCGTATTTTGGCAGCAGCTTCTCGCCAGGGCACGAAGTACAAGAAAGTTCAAAGGTGAAATCGATTTGACGAATCCGTGACGTAAACTGGGCGCCACTGACGCAAAACCATGAATGCTGGAGCGTGAAAATGTGTTCGATGGGATGAGGATTAACTTAACTCCCGGATGGCCGGATTCTGGACAGATTTTGATTTTATAATAGCAACGGGAAATTCATTTATAAATCATAATAGGAGTAAAGATGAAATGCAGAAGTTTCACGAGATTCACTTCAAACGTAATCGAAGTAGTTTGCAAAATTTAGTGTATTTCAACGATCACCACTACTAGATATTTAAATTTATAAAATTTGTCAATTATAATATTAGGTTGGAGAAAAAGAAATCCATTATTATATAATTTTAAATAACCAACCCAATATAATATATTATTGAGAAAAGAAAAATCTATTTAAAATTGTAAAAATAATGGATTTCTTCTTTCCCATTTCAATATAATTTATTGATGAGGAAAAATAATGAATTTCTTTTTTCCCAACCTAATGTTTATAGATATTAACCCTTTGCACTCGGTGATTTTCTGGCTAAAGAAAAGTAAAAATTTACAGATTTTCTGCTATAAAACTGACGTTATTTTTTTGAGTGGTAAATAAAGAATCGTACAATAATTAACACCTGGAATTAGTTGATTTCGATATTTCGCATATTGTTATATCATCTTACATTTAATATATTAATTAATATGGGTCTTCAAAATTTCACGGTGACTGACAGTAGCCACTCGAGTGCAAAGGGTTAATAGAAGCTAGTTGTAATAGACAAACAATTATTTATATAATTAAAAGTCAATAATTAGATATTTATATAATTAATAACTAATCGTTTTTAAATAATCAATAATTGCATAGTACAAATAAATATTAAAAAATAAATTAAATAATTTTCATAATTTTTCATTTCTTTCCTTTTTCTTCGAGTTTTCAATTCTTCAGAAGAATGCTAGATCATAATTCTTCTGTTATATGTCTGTAATTAGTTCAAATAGCAATGAAAGATGTATAAAAGTTTATATACATATGTATATTACTCGAATACTTAGTCTGAATTTCATATTTCTGTGCAAGTGAAGCGAAGAGAACATGTTTGAGAAAACTCTAGTTCAGCGAAAGATAAAGTATAATAATTGAAAATAGCTATTCGTTAAAAATAAATTTTCATTAAAAAATTTCCATTGAAAAAGTATTGAAAAATTGCCGGAAAATAATTCCATTCTATATAAAAATAAAACGAATAATTTACAAATAATTTGTCTTTTCGGTTTGATTGTTGTTAAAGCTTTTCTAAAGTGTACGATAGATTGTTTGAACATTCAATTTTGCATACACTTGTGTAATGAAGTATGAACTGCGATTACTTTGTAACATATTAACATTTGCTCTCAGAATTGTTCTCACTTCAATTATCTTCGAATAACAAGTGTGTACGAGCTTGTTTGCTCGAAGCACTTTGAGAAAATCTGTGCTTCTGACGCAGTTGACATAGTGGAATGAGAAATTGTTCGAGGTATTAGTCCTGGATTGTTTATACAAGCACGAACAATGAAATAAAGAATTCCTTCATTCGGTAAAAAAATAACGAAACAATTTAATAAAGAATAATCTTTCTATTTGGATAAACTAATACGTAATTACACACGAGTAACTACTTAAATTTCAAAGTATCTTGTTTAAATAATGTTCGACGTTAAAGCAGAAGTCGCTATTGGCAAAAGGATAGGGTAACAATTCATGGGGCGACCATTTTGTTCCGTCTGACAGGATAAAATACAGGAGGATTTCCGTTGGCAAGTTTATGACATGTTCTCGTAAAAAAGAGGTTACTTTTGAGTCAGGTCTTTGGCGTATTGCAGGCAATACCATTCGTCGTTTGCGACAATACGTTTAGAATTTTTATGTCTATTGCTCTTCATGGTGTAGCGGATGCCATAAATTCGACGTCTTCAGGGGGTCAGTTTAAAATGGTACGCGATGGCCTTGGTGGATGAGAGTCGGATAAAAAGTTTCACGACTTTTCGAAATATTTGTTCTTCCAACTATTATCTGTTCTATTTATTGTATATGCAATGATAATTTAAATGAAAATGAAAATCTACACAATCGTCGTATCTTTTAAAATTATAGTTAGACAGACGTCATATGTCTAAAATAATAGCAATAATTCCACCTGTCGTGTAAGAAAATTACTAACTCAAACCAAAGAACTACGAAACTTCACACGAAGAACAAAACTGAGAAACAGATCTTCCTATCCAAATTTATTTAAAATTTTTTCTAAATCTACACAATCTTCGAATTTTTTTAAATCACAGCTAGGCAGACTTCATATGTCTAAAATAATAGCCCTAATTCCACTTGTCATGCATGATTACAATGCTCAAACCAAAAAACTACGAAGCTTTACACGAAGAACAAAACTAAGAAACAGATCTTCCTTCTTAAATTTATATTCGAATTTCTTCAAAATCCACACAATCGTCGAATCCAAATCGTGACAACCAAAATTAGGTAGACATCGCACGTCTAAAATAACAAGAAATTCTTCAGTATCCAGGACGACGAAACTTCACTCGAAGAATAAAAATTAGAAACAGATCTTTCTATCCAAATTTATTTTCGAATTTTTAAAAAATTCACATTATCGTCGAATCCAAATCGTGACAATCAAAATTAGGTAGACATCGCATGTCTAAAATAACAAGAAATTCTTCAGTATCCAGGACGACGAAACTTCACTCGAAGAATAAAAATTAGAAACAGATCTTCCTTCTCAAATTTATATTCGAATTTTTCAAAATCCACACAATCATCGAATCCAAATCGTGACAACCAAAATTAGGTAGACGTCGCACGTCTAAAATAACAAGAAATTCTTCATTATCCAAGACGACGAAGCTTCGCACCAAGAACAAAACTGAGAAGCAGATCTTCTTATCGAAATTTATTTTCGAATTTTTTTAAAATCCACGTTATCGTCGAATCCAAATCGTGAAAACCAAAATTAGGTGGACATCGCATGTCTAAAAAAACAAAAAATTCTTCATCACCCAAGACGACGAAGCCTCACTCGAAGAATAAAAATTAGAAACAGATCTTTCTATCCAAATTTATTTTCGAATTTTTTCAAAATCTACATTGTCGTCGAATCCAAATCGTGAAAAATTATTTGTTACAAACTTAGGTAGACATCGCACGTCTAAAATAAAAAGAAATTCTTCAGCATCCGAGACGACGAAGCTTCACGCGAAGAACAAAACTAAGAAACAGATCTTCCTATCCAAATTCATTTTCTAATTTTTTCAAAATCCACACAATCGTCGAATCCAAATCGTGAGAACTTATTTTTTACAAACTTAGGTAGACATCGCATCTCTAAAATAACAAGAAATTCTTCAGCATCCAAGACAACAAAGCTTCACTCGAAGAATACAAATTAGAAACAAATCTTCCTTCCCAAATTTACTTTCGAATTTTTAAAAAAATCCACACAATCGTCGAATCCAAATCGTGAGAACTTATTTTTTACAAACTTAGGTAGACATCGCATGTCTAAAATAACAAGAAATTCTTCAGCATCCAAGACAACAAAGCTTCACTCGAAGAATACAAATTAGAAACAGATCTTCCTTCGCAAATTTACTTTCGAATTTTTAAAAAATCCACACAATCGTTGAATCCAAATCGTGAAAAATTATTTTTTACAAACTTAGGTAGACATCGTACGTCTAAAAATAACAAGAAATTCTTCAGCATCCAAGACCACGAAGCTCCTGATGATCACAGAGGTTCATCCGAAGGATCATCCAGTCCTCGAGCCAGTCTGCCAGCATCAATTTAAGCACTAACGAACGACCATACAAAAATCATGCTCCATGGTGATTTATACAGGCTGACTGTTCACGTCACAGGTCTCGTTCCGGAATCTTCACCGTAGATCAGTGACAATTTCACCCGACAACGGGAACGATAAATACACGTAACGACCGAAAGGGATTACAGCCTCGGCTCCGATTCCTGCACGTGTAACCAGATTCGATCGCTAATTGCCCCGATAATTTATGCGATTTATTTCCGCGCTATTATTAATACCCTATCGCTGTTTTCGAGTGTGTCGCTGTGGATTTATGGCGAGGTGTATGAGCGCGGTTCCGCTCGAAACGAAAACGCGAGTTGGAAAGCGGCCTTTAGCGCCGGTGAGCCGCTCGTAAAATTCTAATCTCGCATTATCTGCACACGTTCTCCTTGCATATTTCGCTGTGGCCGCATTATGCTATCCCGGGAACCCTGGGGAAAGTCCGACGTAACGAATCGCCCGGCGAATTCAGTTCTAGCTAGCGCGTTAGCCTGTCTGTCGATGAATTTGCGCTGACGCTACCTTTACTTCTCTCTCTTTTCTTCCTTTTCACTTTTCTTCCTTTTCCCCCCGGGTTTTCGCGTGTTTTTTGGTATAACAGTGTTTGAGAATCGATCAGTGAACTTAATTCTTGTTAGCTGGTTAGCCTGCTATGTCTCTCAATGAATTTATGCTAATGCTACTTTTACTTTTGCTTCTTTCCCTCTTTTGTACGTTTCCTCTTGTTTCTTTGCAAATTTTACGTATATTTTTCTTTTTTTTAAGTATTCTGTCTTCGCTTGTTTTTGGGTATGACAGTGTTTGAGAATCGATCAGTGAACTTAATTCTTGTTAGCTGGTTAGCCTGCTATGTCTTTCAATGAATTTATGCTGATGCTACCTTTACTTTTGCTTCTTTCTCTCTTTTGTACGTTTCCTCTTGTTTCTTTGGAAATTTTACGTATATTTTTCTTTTTTTAAGTATTCTGTTTTCGCTTGTTTTTGGGTATGACAGTGTTTGAGAATCGATCAGTGAACTTAATTCTTGTTAGCTGGTTAGCCTGCTATGTCTCTCAATGAATTTATGCTAATACTAACTTTACTTTTGCTTCTTTCCCTCTTTTGTACGTTTCCTCTTGTTTCTTTGGAAATTTTACGTATATTTTTCTTTTTTTTAAGTATTCTGTCTTCGCTTGTTTTTGGGTATGACAGTGTTTGAGAATCGATCAGTGAACTTAATTCGATTATAATTAGTCTGCTATGTCTTTCAATGAATTTATGTTAACGCTAGCTTTGCTTTTGCCTCTTTCCCTATTTTATCTTTTTTTCTTGTTTCTTTTGGAATTTTACCTGTATTTTTCTTTTCTTTTTAAGTATTCTGCTTTCACGTGTTTTTTGGTATGACAGTGTTTGGGAATCGGTTAGTGAATTTAATTCTAGTTAGCAGGTTAGCCTGCTATGTCTCCCAATGAATTTATGTTAACGCAACCTTTGCTTCTGCCTCTTTCCTTCTTTTCTACTTTTTTTCCTTGTTTCTTTGGGAATTTTACGTATATTTTTCTTTTTTTTTAAGTATTCTGGTTTCGCGTATTCTTTGGTATGGCAGTGTTTGGAAATCTAATTTGGAATTTGGAATTCAATTCTAATTACCGAGTTAGCCTGCCTGTCAGTGAGTTTATGCTGATACTATCTTTACTTCTGCCTCTTTCCCTCTTTTCTATTTTTTCCCTTCTTCCTTTAGGAATTTTACGTGTATTTTTCTTTTTTCATGAGTATTTTATTTTTGTGTGCTCTTCGGTATGGTAATGTTTGGTAATCATCCAGTGAATTTAATTCTAGTTAATGGTATAGGTTGATACTATCTTTATTTTTCCTCTCTTTTCCCCCATTTTTTCGGGAATTTTACGTGTATTTTCTTCTTTTCTTACGTCCTACGTTTGCACGTATACTTTGGTATGGCAATGTTTGAAAATTGGTCAGTAAATTTAATTCTAATAATTGAGATAGTTTACCTGTCAGTAAGTTTATGCTGATACTATCTTTACATTTATATTTATTTCTTTTTTTCATGAATTTTGTGTGTATTTCTTCTTTTTTCTCATTCCTTCGTGTCCTTGGTATAATAACGGTTGGGAATCGCTTGATCAATGCGCTATTAGACATACGCTGATGCTATCTTTCTCCTTTTGTTTTTTCTGTTTTTAATTCTCCCTTTTCTCGCTTGATTTCACATAACTATTATATGATGTATGTAAGATAAATGAAACAATGCTTCCAATCACCTGTAATTATATCGCATTAAAAACTTGCGTTGCATCGAGTACCTCACCTTTTGCAATTTCTCAATTACTTCCAGATAATTTCATTGCAAACGATTATCCTCTAGAACGATCAATTTCGAACAATCGTTATTTAAAATCATATATATCCACCTACCCGATTAAAGAGTTAAGATCAAAATCACTCGTTTGTTCCAAAAATTCAATGATCGCTCATTCTTTCTTCGCTCGAATTCTCTGCAGTCGTCGAGAAAGACAGGCGCGCATTTCTTAAGCTTCGTATACGATAACACAGGAAGTACAGAAAGGTTACTTTACATAAATAAATAACTTACACGCGCAGTGTTTGTACAGGCATGTAACGTGACGTAATCGTGGCTTAAATCGTGGCTGTAACCGATGTCGATATAATCGAATTCACATTTCCATACAGATGGACCCGTTCTGTTATTCATTATCAAAATTTACACGCGTTGCCGAAGTACTCAAGTGTTTCAACCTTATCGCGCTTGCAATTGTTTGTGTCAATAAAATCGCGGTATTATGGAGGAAAGTAATAAAAATAACCTTCTTTCCAACGTATACGAATGTTCTTGTTTAATTTCGTATCAGTTGTATCCCCCGCTTATCTCGCGTACATTACCCACCGCCGCCAATTGTCATAATAATTTGTGTATTTTATACGTTATTTTTAATTTTTTTCTTTTCTTCTTTCATACGTGAAATTCATTTTCCCGCCGTTCGCTTATCCGACGTTCGAGCAGAAAAAAGAAATTATTGTTCGCGGTAATTGTTAATCAGCCGAGTTTGCACCTTATCTATGCACGCTGTGACACAGTGTAAGCCATGAAGCAATGCGATAAACTTGAAACACATAAATTTATGTTGTTGTCTGTAATACAGGCTTCCTGCTGCATACATTCGCAGAGAAATAATAAGCTGCTTTATGGGGCCGTAAGTCAAGTGACTTGTGGTTAACCTACTTGTAATTTTACTTCCATTCTTTTCCCGCTGTGTGCCGATGCCTTTGCGGAAAATATTATAGACCATAATTCGTTTACCTTGATTCGAAGTTTGGAAATTTATAATTCTAAAGAAGCCGATTAGTGTCGATATTATAGCACATATTATATACGAGACGTTAGAGTAATTGAATGACAGATAAATGAAGGAAAATTTCAGAAATGAACTGTAGATGATAATTTAGTATAATATGTGAATGTAAATATTAATAGAAATATGATAAAATATGATATAATAAATTAATATAATTATTTTTAAATATTTATATAACTGTATATCTATATTTTTTATTATCTTTGTTATTATAAATAGTTTAAAACATTTTATTCGCTGAAATAATTATATATGCATATTTTTTATTATGTTCGTTGTTATAAATATTTTAGGATATCTGATTATGCGATTAAATATATACATATTTTTATATTATTTCTATTATCGCGGATATTTTAGAGTACCTTGTCCCCGTTTTATAATTAGGTTTAATATTTGTTTCAGACAGATTAAATTATTCTATTAAAAGACTAGGGCAGCGGCGTTCAAGTTTTTCAAGGAATTATTTATCTGCGTCAGTGTTTGCGTAAGAATCGTGGTTTTAAACCCGGTCTCTCCTTTTTCTATGCTATTAGAGCCTATAAGAAGGGCTTATGTCGTAACAAATTTTTTAGCGAGGGAAATAGCGTCAGTCGTCACCTTTGCTACTACCCACGATACCCTAAACGCCCCCCATGAGTTTCGCTGCTCGAATCTCACGAGATTCGGTCGGTTATCGAAATGACAGCGATAATTTCGCCGGTTCCACGAATTATTATATTCGATAACTTTATCCAACGCGCGTTTCGCAGATAGCCCGATCATCGGAGTGCTTATAAAGTTATTAAGCATTGTTTCGGTTATCTCGACTCGATCTTTAGACGGTCGACAAGCAAATTCTATCTCACGAGCTTGCAGTCGTACTTCAGATATTAATAAACAACGTATTCGGAGACTCGTTAATTTGTTTACACGTCCTCGATAAGTTGCTCTTTCTGGGAAACGTAATCAGGTGTTGGATTTGAAATATCGTTAATAGTATGCAACGAGGGTACTAAAGATCGGTGGAAGGCTAAAAATTCTCATAACAGCAGGGGTTAACGTACTCGCTTCCAGAACGCGGGAAATATTTCTTTAATATTGAGTATTAAATGTTATAAATATTCGAGGTTAAATATTAAATTAAACGTTCAATGTAAGACACTAAATATTAAATAACAAATAGTTACTACATATTATGTTTAATATTAAATGGCAAATG
The DNA here is from genome assembly GCF_051020765.1 of Lasioglossum baleicum. Taxonomy (NCBI): domain Eukaryota; kingdom Metazoa; phylum Arthropoda; class Insecta; order Hymenoptera; family Halictidae; genus Lasioglossum; species Lasioglossum baleicum. The sequence goes on from NW_027470589.1 coordinate 24,940, forward strand.
TAAATAATGGATCCTGGTGTAAACTTTGTTTTCAAAGTGGTCTCATTTTATCAATTTTTTATTTTTGGATAGTTTCAAAGGTTTATAGACAAACTATGTTCATTAAAAGTAAGACAATTTTTTGTATATTTGTTTTATAATGTAATAAACTCTCGCTAATTTCACACCTCGTTGTCGAGACGTTATTATACTTCCAAATTGTAACCTTCCTTAAAATATAAAAAAATTTTGTTATACTTTTATAGCTACTTAATAACACTTGGTAGTTTTTAAAATAATCAACTAAATACTTTCTTACAACACCAGGATCCTCTACTAAAATAATTCTATATTGATATTACAAATTAAATGTTTTATACAAGACACTAAATATTAAATAGCAAACAGTAGTTACCATATATTACTTTAAATATTAAATGAAGTATATTAAGTATCAAATAATTCTTGTCATTAACAATTTGTCTCTTTTTTTTTCTTTACTTAGCTACTGAATAATATCTCGAAGTTCTCAAAATGACCAACTAAATACTTTCTTCTAAAAAAATTCCAAAAATATGTAAATTTTCAGCCTTCGACGCTAGGATCTTCACTTAAGTGCAAAAATAATTCTATCAAATGTTAAATGTTAAGTGTAAGACATTAAATATTAAATAATAAATAGTAGTTACTATATATTAAATATAATTAGTATTGTTTAATTTTCCGTTACGAATTTCTCTTTTCTTCTTTGTCTTATCGGTATAATAAATAATTACCTATCTTTAGAACATTCCAATGCCTATCACTGGCAAGATAAACGCAGGGTTCCATATCCGCAATCAGACCCACAACCTCTCCAGTTTCCCCCATTCCTTCGACCGCTGCTACCCCATTACGCTATTCTCTCTGGCGACAAACGATCTTACCCTAATCGAACCTATCATCTTTCGATCGAGGCCTATCATTCGCACGAAACCAGCCTAATCGCCGAGAAAACAACGCGGGACCAGCCCACTACACCGCGATCACCTCGATCCATTTGTCCAGCCAGCCAGTCCTCCAGTCGTGGGAGTGACATAATGCTCGGGGTGCCGTTGGATTAACTTGTCTCACCAAAGAGAAAGTCCACTTTTCCACACCGGTCCCTCCACTCGCCTTTTCCAATTCTCCTCGATCCCACAATCGTCTCGCAATTGTGCAACAGCCTTCGTTGCGCCGTTCGAGTCTCCGTGAGAGCTGATAAACGAGAGGGGAGGAGTGAATTAGGAATTGGCAGAAAAAGGGAAACAAGCGAACAGGAGTACGTGACACAGTTCGCGATAAAATTACGAAGCAGAGAAAAAATTCCACGATTAATCACAGGCTGTTGTAATTAATCGTTCAGTTTAACGTTTCAAAACCGAACATACGTAACTTAGGCCGCTTTCCTAGCCGCCAATTATACAATGTGACGGCTTACCAACGAATTACATGCATATACATAACGAGTATTTAACATATGCAACACGCTTTTTTCCCTGTTCGATATTTTAACCTAGCATATGTATAGATTACTCGATTATTAGGGACAGGGATATCTTGTCGTATCAGGGGGGTCAATAGTCTTACAGCGTTTAACAAATTCTCGATATTTTCTTTCGAATACATTTCAAAATATTATATTCGTTATTATGGGATAATTCGTTGCATTCTCGAATCACGTGTTATTTAAAAATAACATTATTAAAGGAATAAAAAGATTATACGATGGAAGGGGTTGGTTGGAGAGTGATGTATATATAAAAAGAAAAAAAAGAAAATTCTAAACAACTTTCTTCACGAATTTCTCTGATCTTTTGCTAGCTAAAGAGGATTGAGCTTTTTCTAATTTTTTTTCGTAAAACTATCCCCGCTTCTTTGCTCTCCGAAAATATTACAGATCTATCAGTGGACTGTTCTGATTTTTTCATTAGCTTTTCTGTTAACTAACTTTCACTGTTTTCTCTTTTCTGGTCCTTTTTTATTTAAATAGAATCCTTAAGCTTACGATACTGCGACTGTAAAATAAAAAATTCATTATCAGAATCCTCTGAAAAATACGAAAATAGAAATTCGCATGATTGTTCGCATGGACTGTTCTGATTTTTTCATTGGGTTTTGTGTTAACTAATTTTCACTGTTTTTTCTTTTCTGGTCCTTTTTCTATTTAGGATCCTTGAACTTTCGATACTGCGACTGTAAAATAGAAAATTCATTATCAAAATCCTCTGAAAAATACGAAAATACAAATTCGTATGATTGTTCGCATGGACTATTCTGATTTTTTTATTGTATTTTTTTCTCGTAAATAACTTTCACTGCTCGTCTCCCTTCTAGTTCTTTTCTATTTAGAATTCTTGAGCTTTCGATACTGCGACTGTAAAATAAAAAATTCATTATCAGAATCCTCTGAAAAATACGAAAATACAAATTCGCATAATTGTTCGCATCGACTTTTCTGATTTTCTTATTGGGTTTTCTGTTAACTAACTTTCACTGCTTGTCTCTTTTCTGATCCTTTTCTATTTAGAATCCTTAAGTCTTCGATACTGCGACTGTAAAATCAAAAATTCATTATCAAAATTCTCTGAAAAATACGAAAATAGAAATTCGCATGATTGTTCCCATGGACTATTCAGATTTTTTCATTGTTTTTTTCTATTAACCAACATTCACTGTTTGTCTCTTTTCTGGTCCTTTTTTATTTAGAATCCTTAAGTCTTCGATACTGCGACTGTAAAATAAAAAATTCATTATCAAAATCCTCTGAAAAATACGAAAATAGAAATTCACATGATCATTCGCAATGTAATAGTCAACGATCTGTGTAGTTGGTCGATTTACACTAGCTTACAGGTAGACCTGGTTTATCAAAGGACCCAGAAGGTAGACAAAAGGGAAAACGAAGAGTACAAGGTATAGCTGATGGAGACAGAGACGCAAAGAGGATTGGTAGGGATGAGAATATCGCGAGATAGGGGTCAAGACGAAGAGATAATGGCCTAGTGTCGCGAGATAGCTACCGGTATCTGTTGCCAGTTTCACAAGAGACCCAGTTTAATTAGCCGGTCGGTGGCACGGTTTAATGAGAGACTTTGTATCTCTGCGTTTTGACATCTGGACGCTTGTCGAGTGAACTCTGGTCCGGTCTGTTGGCTCACGGATCGACCTAATAATTCGGCCGATGAACCAGTGGGATGGGATCGTGGCGCTTCGCCCGAGCACATCCGGAACTCGCGTTCGATGAGAAGAGTTCGATGAGAAGCGAACCGCTCCGTTGCTTGCTCGTTGCCGTATTGTTGAGCGAGGAAAACGAAGGAAAGCAAGGGAAACGAGACTCTGGAAGAGTTATGGCCTTGAGATATTTTAATGGCAAAGTACCGGGAGATTCTGATTTGGGGTGGGTTGCAAGCTGCTCTTTGAATTCTTGAGATTTTGTAAGATTCTCAAGATTTTGGAACCCAGATTTTATCGTATGAAAGGATATTTTGTTGCCACATATGTTGAAGGATCAATAAAAGCTTTGCTTACACTTGTATTGATGTAATGTGTTTTTTTAATCTGGTTGTTTGACTACTTTTTTGATTATTCTTTGGCTGTTAGGTTTAAAGCTAGTTTGTTGAATGAGGAAGTAAGAGAGACTCTTAGTTTTGAGATGTTTTAATAAGAAAATAACGAGAACTTCTAATTAGGGGTGGATTAGAAGCTGATTTTGAATTCTTGAGATTTTATAGGATTTTGTAGCTTTTCGAACTAAGATTTTATTATATGAAAGGATATTTCGTTATGAGAGATGTTGAATAATATGATTAAATTTTTGCAGACATATTTGTAACTAAGTTGTTGGTGATTCAGTATACATTATGTTTTTTTAATCTACTTCTTTGACTGTTTTTTCATTATTCTTGGCTATTAGGTTTAAGGCCAATAGGGGTCCATACTTTTCTAATCAAAATTCGACAGTCTTTTATTTTTGTATAAGATATATAAAATAACGAGTTGATTTTAAATTATTGAAGCATCTTTATCTATACCTCCATCAATTTTCTGAATTTTCCACGCATCAACTCATACACCATTTAATTTTGCAACATAATCTTCCTTCTACAGTAGGATCTATTGTTTAAACTAATTAAAAGACAAATTCGTGCAAATAATTCAAAATTAATCGATATTATTATATTAGATTGGGAGAAAAAATCTATTTAAAATGATAAGAAAGCTTAATATTATTTATTCTTGGGGAAAATGAAATCCATTACTTTTATAATTTTAAATGGATGTTGGGAAAAAAGGAGTCCATTATTTTTATAATTTGAAATAGATTTCTTTTTTCCCAGTCTAATATAATTTATTGTTGGGACAAAATAATGGATTTCTTTTTCCCCAACCTGATATATATCTATCGAAATAAATAAATTACAGATTCGAAATTCTTCTAATAATAGATCTATTATATCTATATAATCTTCTAGAAATACATATATTTTATTATAAATTAAATACCAAGTTATAAATTATACAGGTGCATATATATATATCGCACATCAAAGTTACTGATGCATTCTTAATTTCAATTCTTCGATATAAATATACACGTACACTCGTGACCCTTTCTATATTTGAATAATCGACTATTCGCATAATCGACCTTCTACCGTACCTTTTACGATGCCAAAGCTTATAGGTGGGTCCAATTGCGCGGAAAATCGGTAGTTGCGACTCGAATGTTTCGAAAAAGTGAATTAACACTAGGTTTACGGGGGTTTTTTGTATACCTATTTCTATGGACACCCGTAAGATTTAGGGGTAAAGAAAAACCACATATTTTCTTTAAAAAACAAACGATGGATTTAATTTGAAAACAAATGCAATATTAACAGACTTAATATAAGTTAATTAAATCTGTCATATATAATTGAAGCAACCCATCCGTCAAATTGACGGGTCCCGTAAATCTAGTGTTAATTCCAATTCTTGTGTAGACCTCCAATCAACGTTCTACGTTTACAACAATCAATCGGATCGATCGATCTTCGCGATCGTGAATGAAAACACTCGCATCCAGTTCAAAGGAATCTTTCGCTATCGAGAGGGATCAAGAGCAAGCTTCCTCTTCCGAATTTACATCTGATACAGCATCTCCGGTGAACGCGACCAGCTTTGACCCAGTGATCGCATGGCTGTTCCACGATGGCATTGGATTAATTATCGGGTTACCGTGCCGGATGTTTAGACGCTAAAAACTTCGATTACGGACGTGCAGAGCAGCGCTGTAACATCCGAAAATAAGCGGCGCTCGGTCTTCGAATTCCTCGAATGTTCCTCTGGGGCCGCGTTGAAAATACTTCGACGTGAAGTGGATGGAAAATGTTGAAAATTGAATTGTATCCCGTTCACTTCCGTCTCGTGTTGCAATTTATTTACAGCCGTATTTCGGTTTTAAGCCGCGGGGAAACTTTTGCATAATTTAACGTTCATATAACAAAGTTGCGCGTTCTATTTACAGAATATGTAGCGTATATTTATCTTTACTTGTATTCGGGTGTATTTGATTGTGTTAGTGATGGTAAAGTGTAGGATTATTTTTTAGACACTTCGGGAAGTTTGCATTTAAGAAATTTATGACTAACTGCACTCGTTGTTTTAATACAAAGATTTAATATTTTTTAAAATATTTTGTTGTTTTATTTAGTTTTTTTTTTTTTTTTTTTGGAGTTATTATATTGGGTTGTTTGGAAAGTCATTTCATTCTTTTTTTTTTATGCGACTGAAGTTTGAAGCTAGCTATGAAAAAATACAATTAGGTTCTCTGTTGGAAAAAAAGCGAAATGACTTTCCGAACGACCAAATAAATTAGCATGAAGCGATGCTCGGTATATTTCATGTCTTAATATATTTTATATATTTTTTAAATATTATTGTACGTAGATATAAGGTTTTCCAAGTTTATAGATTTGTTTAAAAAATGGAAAAATATTTACTAGTTTAAATTCTATTGTAATTATTAATGATTAGTGTTTTGTAATTTAAATTCGATTATAAAAACTATTCATTCGATATAATTGAAATTCTAATATAAGATATCAAGTGTTTTTGCAATGTTCCGTTTACCAGAGGACGATTAGTTCAATTTAATTGTTGTAATTGGAATGTTAATTGAATGAAATCGACACTACTACATTTGTTTTCCTGTGTATACATTATGGAAGACAACAAGGCAGTAATTTATTTAAAATAGAAGATCGAATCTAATCTATAATTAGCAATCCAAATGACTAACGCAGGTATCATTATTTTCCTTAAAAATCAATGATATTATCGTAATTAAATAATTTCTATGCTCTATTTAAGATCTTATAAATATCGGATAACGAAATTATTAATACCGTTACATTATGCTAATATAACAACGTGATATAATAAAACATAAACTCGTTGCACAAGATACACGTGCTATTAGAATAATTTTCAATTCTATTGACACGACAATGATACAGTTTTATGATAATTCGATTTTTCATTCGGGAAACGGGTTAAGCTATTTATGAATAGAGATCGAAAACATTATTTTTTCTCGAATAATTAAAAGCCACTGAAAATGCAAGTACTATGCGAAAGGAATACACGATATTTGAGGAAATGCATGGAAAACTCATTACTATTATAAAATACGCACCGAGTGGTTCGAATGTATAATTTATTTATGCAGAAAGCCTTAGTATTCCGGGGTCGTATCGCAGCGCAGTTTTTGCTTTCAAATTAGTGTTGTATAACACTTGGAAGCGACAACAAGAGGATATCAACACAGATAAAGGCAATTATTTACATGATTCTAACACCGAGGATGCGACATGTTTTACTTTAAACAGTATTTCGAATGTCAATGCCAATGTCATACTTTCCTAGATAACAGTTAATTTATTCTGTATTATGCTGTTTTAAATTTCAAGACAGAGCCGAAGTTGGTAATTTTTAAACTACTCGATAATCAAGTACTGCATACTTAACGATTAATTTTCACCTTCAAAGTTCCTAACTTACCAAGATTAATAGCTTCAAATTATCCCTCGAGATAGCGTAGTAAACGAAAAATGTATTTCACTGTTTCGATAGCTCCAATTTTCTAGCAGTTGCGTATTTTCAATAACCGGAGAAACAGAAATTCGAAAATCAATCAAATTCTACAATACTATCGCTCTCGGTCATTTTTAAAATTATTTTAACAACGTTTTTATTCAAACTTCAACTCTCTTATCAATAAGTAGAACCGAAGAAGGAATTTTTACGAAACCATGAAAATTACCACACAAGTAAACAACTCTAATAATTAAATTGTCAAATTTTTTCAATAACCAAAAATGCAACTTATATATTGTTATATATACTATTGGGTTGGCAACTAAGTGATTGCGGATTTTGTCGATAGATGAACTTTCTTTTATTTTGTTAACATGATCAAAGCATCTCACCTATATTTTTTTCTTATTGTTTGGACTTCTATCTTTAATTTAGTAAAAAAAATTATATCGATTAGTGCTTTAGTTTTGATTTTATCGCAATTTAAAAATGAAAGAACAGGACGTGCACTTCAAATATATTTTATTGTATTACTTCCGAAATGGGAAGAACGCATCGCAAGCACAAAAGAAGTTATGTGACGTATATTGTTAAAGAATAAAGTTATATTTTTAAACAAAAATTTTTGATTTTCTTTCTTATTTGAAATTTGCAATCACTTAGTTGCCAACCCAATAGAACCCTTATAATAACGCATAAGATACATTTTATATTACAGTAATCTCGCAATTTTATGGGACCAATAGGATAAACATATTTTCGGTTAATTCTATCACTTGCTCTTTATATATCATGGTAAATAAATCAGGCCAAACATTAGTTTCGCAAGTGAGAGCTATACTTCGTAGATAGAGCAAGGTGTAAACATCATGGGTCAAGCTCGTAGTTAATTTTCGTCGAAGTCTGCCTCAGTTATGTGTTATTCTTCGACGTGTTCACACGAAATGGCTCGGCGTGTGACTGGCCTTGCTGTTGACTATAGCACGCATCATCGGAAGTTAAACAGTAAGGCAAGGTTATTAATAATATTTATTAATATGCATATAACAATATAAGAACTTATTTCATTATTAAATTTAAAAATTAAATTTTAATTTAATTCACAAAATAAAATCTCGTTGATCTGCTTTGTTGGTACCTGTATTATAATTTATTTTCGCAACCACTTTTCACGTAAAAAAGTACAATTTGTAAAAAGAAATGTAAACGCACCATCGGAAGTTAAACAGTAAGGCAAGGTTATTAATAATATTTATTAATATTCATATAATAATATAAGAACTTATTTCATTATTAAATTTAAAAAATAAATTTTAAATTAATTCAAAAAATAAAATCTCGTTATTCTGCTTTGTTGGTACCTGTATTATAATTTTTTTTCGCAACCATTTTTCACGTAAAAAAGAACAATTTGTAAACAGAAATGTAAACGCACCATCGGAAGTTAAACAGTAAGGCAAGGTTATTAATAATATTTATTAATATTCATATAACAATATAAGAACTTACTTCATTATTAAATTCAAAAAATGAATTTTAAATTAATTCAAAAAATAAAATCTCGTTGATCTGCTTTGTTGGTACCTGTATTATAATTTTTTTTCGTAAACACTCTTCACGTAAATAAATACAACTTGTAAAAAAAAAAATGTAAACTGGTGTTAATACTCTTCTTCGCTATTAAAATCCAGACACATGTGATACATATATACGCATACATTATATTAGTCCCAAGAATCACCTGTGCTATTATTTTGTCCCATACTGTACATTGTATCAAATATTTAACAAACATATTAATATTAATAAATTGCTTCTGCTGTCTCAGTGCAAATTCAAACCGTAACAAATAAATAATTCGAATTTATATTCCACCCATCCAACGCTCTTACCGATTAAAACTGCAACTCAAATAATCGCAACCAAAGTTGGCAAAATATCCTCAGAACATAGACAATAACATATCACACGAAATTTAGCATTGTCAGTGATTCTCGGTCACGAAAATTAAATTAAACTCGTAAACTTCAAAAAGCATTTCACATACGTATCCATAATTATGAAAGTGGTCTAAGTCATATATTTCTTTTTATTAATTTATTTTTTATTAAAATAACGTGGTGTGAAATAATTGATAAACTCATTTCATTTTTTTTCTTTAATTTTACTTAGACCACTTTTATATTACAGATACAAACGTATTTACTTGCATGGATTTCGTATATTTTTATCTCCAAAGACGACAAACGCGTGAAATTCTCTGTGTTCGCTCTAAAATGGTTCTCGTTGCAAGTCGTAGTGTTGACAAGTCGTAGGATGGGATCGAAGAGTAACTTCCCGGGGTTCGTGGACTTCCGGAGCGGCGGACGTCAATCAAGAGAAAGACCCGTGGAAGCCTGGAAGAAAGATATTTCGAGGTCGGGCCCAGACCCGCGTTCCAGTGTCACCGCGATGTTATCTCGGACGCGGAACGGTTCGTATCCCGGTATTCCGATGGGCGATAGGGAAACCGCAGGCGGCGAAGAGCCGCGGGAGGACACTTTCGAAAAATTCCGAGCCCCGTGTCCGTTTCTCCATCGACGGCGGATTCCTGCAGCCGATCGGATTTCGTCCGTCGTGGAATCGCGACGGATACCGGCTCGTTGCATAATGAACGTGCGCATAATCGGGCCGCGAGCCGGCCTGATCGAATTTGTGCCGACCGGTTCCGGTCCCTTTGATGCTCTAATGATAAAAGTGTCCACTTTCCAGGCTCTCCTCGGCTACAGGAACAATTGATCAACCCCTCGATTAACCTCCTTAAATTTAAATATGGAAAATCGTATGTCCATGTAGCGTTTAATTTTCGGTAATCGTTTCGTATGTATCGGCATCGTGGTATTTAACGGGGTATTCTTGTAATATGGCCAATAAGAATCGACTGCCTTGAGATTTTTGTCTAAGGAAACAATGATCGTACTCTAATTTATTTATACTTGGAGAATATTTCGAATTTTTTTTATTAATGAAATTATTGAAAATCGTGGAAATTACAGTGTCTTATTAGCGTTTAATTTTCGGTAATCGTTTCGTATGTATCGACATCATAATATTTAACGGGGTATTCTTGTAATATGGTCAATAAGAATCGACTGCCTTGAGATTTTTGTCTAAGGAAACAATAATAGTAATCTAATTTATTTATACTTGGAGAATATTTTCAATTTTTTTTTTTTAACTAAATTATTGAAAATCCTGGAAATTATATAGCTTTATATCTTCATAACGTACTCGAGTGACTGATGTTATTTCGGATTATCTGGTTATCTGAAATGAGAAAATAAAAGGCATTTTAACCCTTTACAGACGGCGATTTTTTCGTTTAAAAAAAATAGTAATTCGAAGACTTTCTGATATAAAGTTGGCGATATTTTTGAAACAGTAATTAAGGAATCGTATACAAATTAAAACGTAAAATTATTTTACTTCTAAATTCCACGCATCGTTGAGTAATTTTAAATTTGATATATTGATTAACATCGATCTCTAGAATCTGATTAAACGTCGACTTCAGTGTAAAGGATTAATTAGTATAAACACGACTATAGCATGAACCATCGAAACAGTGAAATTT
>NW_027470590.1:0-35589 GCF_051020765.1 Lasioglossum baleicum
ACAGCCAAAGTCCGTTGCTGACTTGCCACCTTCTCGCTTTCCGATCTTTACCTTCGTTAAACTCGTATATTTCACGAGATTAACGCTAAACTAGTAGTAGTGTAAGTCCTTTCTTAAAAAATATGAGATGTGACGTAACTTATGCTTAATTTAACGTAAACTTTATCTTTATAACTAGTTAGTATTTAACACTATTTCCACCAAGAAATGTCAAATTTCAAGATTGATTCAAGATTCAAGATGTCAGATTTCAAATTTTAAGTTAACATTATTCTCTAAGTTTAATTTTTTTAAATTTTTAAGTGAATATAGGCGTCCACAGTAGCCAAGGGGTTAATAGATGTCGCTTTTACTTCATAATCCTGTATTGTACGCGTTACTGTTCGGTCAACGAAAATTAATTCCGAACAGCATGACACTTATGTATGAATTTAATACGACCGCAAAGGGTTAACACTAAACTTACCGGTCAAATGAAAAAGGAGTAGAATCTTAAAAAATATGAAATAAAGAGAAATATTGAAAGATCGATTACACGTACATTGGAAGAAAAATCGGAAGAATGTCACACGAATATTCAAAAGTCTTATTCTCGTTATCGTAAAATGACTGTATGTATGAAAATTGTATATCACATTAAAAATCATCACTTATCCGACCAAACGTGTATATAAATATTATCCATTTGCACCATCTGCGGCTCTCTTCGCGAACTGACAACGTTACCGAACGAAACGAAATCACTGCGTTGCATTTTAACCCTTTACGATCGTATGTCTCCTTTTAGTCATCAAAACTTTTTTTTCATTCTGGTTGTATGTCTGATTTCAGACGCTACAGCAGAGAATATATACTAATCTTGTATTATATTAAGTTTTGCACCAGTTTACGCTTGCAATTAAGGAACGTAAACTCGTAAGAAACATTTTCACGAACCAAAACTGTACTTTTATCAATTGAGATAACGAAATCTGGTATAAACGAAGATGGTCTCTAAAGTTTAAAGGAGAATTAACCCTTTCGCTACGGTGATTTTTTCCGAGAAATCTGATTATGGTCTTATTTATTCTAATAAAAGGTCAGATATTCTTTTTTATAAAAACAAAGCTAAAGCCTTTTTATATAGCTTTTTATCCTTCCCTTGTGTACAAAGGATAATACAAATGACAAATGTTATAACACACCGTCGTGACTCTTTTTTAGAAAAATTCTTTAGTCGTTAGGAAAGAACTCTGTTGATAAAAAAGTGGGTGCCTATAGGCGATCTCAGTATCACAAACGCAAAATTTTTAAGTGACTATAGGCGTCCACAGTAGCCAAGGGGTTAATAGATGTCGCTTTTACTTCATAATCCTGCATTGTACGCGTTACTGTTCGGTCAACGAAAATTAATTCCGAATAGCATGACACTTATGTATGAATTTAATACGACCGCAAAGGGTTAACACTAAACCTACCACGGTCAAATGAAAAAGGAGCAGAATCTTAAAAAATATGAAATAAAGAGAAATATTGAAAGATCGATTACACGTACATTGGAAGAAAAATCGCTTGTAGTATAACGTTGAACGCGGAATTTCGAATGACAGTTTGAAAACGGTCATTTATGCCACGGTAGGATTAGTGTTAAATCGATCTCTGAACACCGATTGAAATTTTTAACCATTAACCCTTTGCGGACGAGAAACGAAACTAACGATACATTCGGTGTGTACTAAACGATTAAAAATAACAAATCGAGGGAAATTCTCCGAATTAAGAAATATCTACTGGCAACGGTAAAATTATAATTCACTGCATTTCGCTTTCTTCTGAAAAATTAAAAAACTTCTAAGTATATTATGACATTTATCCGCAAAGGGTTAAATTACATTACGAATTGGATACGAACTCGAATAATTTGCAACGGTAAATTTCACCGTTATTAACCCTTTGAGGTCGTATATCTATTCTCAAGTAGAGAATCATACTAATCTTGTATTATATTAACACTATTTCTTCCAAGAGATGTCAAAGGACACCTTTCGAATTTTAAGTTGACATTATTCTCTAAGTTTAATCGTTTCTCCAGATTTAAATTTTTGACTTTTTGTACAACAGTTGTTAAATTAATTCAGGGATATCATTTTCCTCCAGCTCATCCTGGCTTTAAAAATGTGCATATGGTGTACCTATTTCTACCATCAGGTGTCTTTTCACACTTTAAGGATTTCATAACTGTGTCTAATTTTAAACCGATTTACATATAAATATCAACACCATTTGCAGCATCGTATCAATTGTAATCTGATCAGAGAATCCCAATTTCAGTTGTAACGGAAGATACTTTGATATTTGCTTGTTTTTCGCCATGTTGCATTTTACTGTAGATCATTGCAGTGACTTGTTCTAAAAAAATTGAATAAATTCGTGAAAAATTTGAAAAACAGATTGTCGAAATTAGCATTACAGGTAAGTAAGCGGTAAAAACTGTTTGTAATACTGGTAATTATTTCTATTTCTTATCTTTTCTTTACGAAAAAAACATAAATAACCTAACCTAAACACCTAAAAAAAAACCTTGGTAGAGCAACCGTTGATTTGTAAAAACTGTGGTATTGAATAAGGAAAAAATTTTATTACAATGTTTTTATGATTACTGTCTTTTTTTGTTACAAAGATACAAAGATTGAATTTTTATACAAAAGACTGAAAGTTCGGTAAGTTAATGATATTACAATGTTTGATTATCTTTCTAATAAAAATAAAAAAATGAAGAAGGTAATATTTTTTAATTATTCTTCCCGTTATATTGCTCAAATTATCTATATTTAATTGATAATTTGAAATCCCAACAGTTTTGCCAATTATTTGCATTCATACGCAAAGGTGTCAGAAGACACTTTTGGTCGAAATAGGTATACACAAAATCGTGGTAGAAATAGTGTTAAATCACTATTTTCCAAATTTTTATAAAAAATTTCGCGTTCGACTTTATTATCTTAATCACTCGTCTTCGCGAATTTTCTTCCAATATACGTATTTTACAATCATTGGACTAGTAAGAAATATTGAATTTTAATTAAAAATAAGTCATTCTGCAGCTAATAATTTTAAAGCATCTCTAGATGGTTGTAATAATCCTGTAATTCCAACTTTATTTAGACCGTTACGATATTGAATATAAGATAATAATTTTCCTCCATATAAAGTTAAAAAAGAAAATTATTAGTAAGGCTAATAAAATTATAAAAATTTCTATTCAGTAATAATAATAATTTTTACAAGATAAAATTATTATTTATTAGAAATGAATTAAAATCTAATATTCACTCGATTTAATGTATAATATTTTTAAAAATCCTTCACTTAAAAGTATAAATATTAAAATCATAAAGAATATTCTAATTTCCTTATGACTACCATTTTCTCGATGTCTCGTGTTATTCTATTTTTTGAAGCTTCTACTTTTTTCCTATTCACCGGTCATTTCGACCATGAAAGGTTTAGTGTCAAATTATTCCAGTGCCGATATAATAATTCGATGATGGAGAATTGCGAGAATGTCGTTCGCTTTGTGATTAAGTGTTAATGGGAATTGAGAAAATTTGTTTACATCGAAATTGATCGATTAGAAAGCAACTCGAATTGGACACGTAAGATTAGCGAGGAGACGTTGTTTCGCGGAAATCGGGATGAAATAAATGTCTGTGCGCATTCTAAATGCATTACGACGCGAAATTCTGCTGAAGAACGAATTGGCTGACAGGTCTCTTAAATTTTAGCCTTAAAACTAAGCGTACCGGTCTTTTGCACCTACCTATTCTTACCGTGAATATAATTATCCTGGTACTCTACGTTTCAGGTAACATTTTCACGGTTTTTTAAGACATTGTAACGAAGATGTATCTGTAACTGTGCGTTTATGATGAAACTTTACGTTCTTTAAATTATTCCTGTGCCGATATAATAATTCGAGGATGGAGAATTGCGAGAATGTCGGGTCGCTTTGTGATTAAGTGTTAATGGGAATTGAGAAAATTTGCTGGTCGTTTTAAGACATTGTAACGAAGATGTGTCTATAACTGTGAGTTTATAACGAAACTTTACTTCTTTAACGCTAAACCTACCATGGTTTAAATCACTATTTCCCAAATTTTTATTAAAATTTCGAGATCGACTTTATTATCTTAATCACTCGTCTTCGCGAATTTTCTTCCAATATACGTATTGGACAATCATTGGACTAATAAGAAATATTGAATTTTAATTAAAAATAAGTCATTCTGCAGCTAATAATTTTAAAGCATCTCTAGATGGTTGTAATAATCCTGTAATTCCAACTTTATTTAAACCGTCACGATATTGAATATAAGATAATAATTTTCCTTCATATAAAGTTGAAAAAGCAACGCTAATTATTAGTAAAGCTGATATAATTACAAAAATTTCTATTCAGTAATAATAATAATTTTTACAAGATAAAATTATTATTTATTAGAAATGAATTAAAATCTAATATTCACTCGACTTAATGTATAATATTTTTAAAAAATCCTTCACTTAAAAGTATAAATATTAAAATCATAACGAATATTCTAATTTCCTTATGACAAACCATTTTCTCGATGTCTCGTGTTATTCTATTTTTTGAAGCTTCTACTTTTTTCCTATTCACCGGTCATTTCGACCGTTTAGTGTTAAATCGGTATTTTCGCCGTGCAAGTGTGAATAATTACTCGATATTAGGTGCCGAGGCTTGTAATTATCGACTGACGTTGGATCGCGATGGTAAGAAATTATGCTACGATAAATAAAAGGCGGCAGGGAAATTTTTGTGACATAAATTTAACGAGCTTCCTTCTGCGACACTTTTCAATCGCGACAGGGTAAATAAGTTTCCATTTTTAAGCTCTACTTTCCTACTTTCCTCTCTCGTGGCAAAGGCAGCCAAGTTTTACGACCGAATTTTCGGAACTTTCAAACTGGCCTCTCGTTTGTCCACGTGAATCATGGGTATAAGTTAAGAACAATGATTCCGTTAGAATTGATAGATAATTCCGAGCAGTGAACAGTAATATTAGATCTACCGGAAAGTTCTGTCCGTTCCGGTTACAATCAGTTTCAACAAGTATCCGCATATTCGTGTGACGCGTATTTGGCTCTTTCTTTTCATCGTTAACAATGTATACACATTAACGTCGCAGATGAACTAAAACGAAGATCATTCTTGTTAGTATTAAGTGAGACGCAATCGTGTACTCATGGCTACCGATAAACTTCATTTACGCCACTGTGTTTTGTACGAATTCCAACAAGGAAGAAATGCTACAGAAGCTTGTAGAAATTTATTGAAAGCGTTTGGTGAAGGTACAGTTTCTGATAGAACACGCAGAAGGTGGTTCGAAAAATTTCAAGTAGGTGATTTCGACCTTTCCGATAAGCCACGCTTTGGGCGACCATCTTTGATCGACGACGACACTGTCAAGATCATGTTAGAGCAAAATCCTTTTTTGACAACATCGGAGATTGCGGAAAGGCTTGATTCGGCTCAACAAACCATTCCCGACCATATTCGGAAACTAGGGTTTGCGTGGAAGTATTCAAGATGGGTGCCACGTAAGTTAAGTGAGAAGAATTTGAATGATCGAATCATCATACGCACATCTCTGCTTGCACGCAACAAAATCGAACCCTTCTTGAACCGGATCATAACTGGGGATGAAAAGTGGATTACCTATGAAAACATCGTAAGAAAAAGGATATACTGTGAACCCGGAAAACCTGCTCCCTCCACCTCTAAACCAAAGTTGAGCCTGAACAAGAGAATGTTGCGTATATGGTGGGCCATTCGAGGACCGATACATTTTGAGCTGTTGAAACCAAACGAAAGGCTAAATTCGGAGAGGTACTGTCAGCAATTGGATAAATTAAAAACAGCACTTCAAGAAAAGAGGTCGGCGATGTTCAACAGGAAGGACATCGTACTGCTTCATGACAATGCCAGGTCACATGCTGCTTTGGGGACTCGTCAGAAAGTTGCAGAGCTAGGCTGGGAAATTCTGTCGCATCCACCATACTCCTCGGACCTAGCACCTTCCGATTATCACTCGTTTCTGTCCTTACAAAATTCTTTGCAGGGTAAACAATTCAAGAACGAAGAAGATATCATACAAGCACTGGTTCAATTTTTGGCCTCTAGAGATAAGACATTTTTAAAAATGGAATATACAAATTGCCATCACGTTGGCAAGAAGTCATAAATAACGATGGCAATTATATTATTCAATAAAGTTTATTCGAAGTATGAAAAATTTATTCGTTTCTTCTAAAAACGGACTGAACTTTCCGGGAGAACTAATATAATACGAATTTTAATCGAATTGTCGAATAAATGTAAAAAAGAATGGAAAAATAAAGTCTGAGAATAGAGGAAGTAATTAAAGTGTTCTAAATTCAAAGCGTTCTTCGTAATTGATAGTTCACGATTTTAAATTTAGACACATTGGTTAAGAGATTAAAATTATACTCGATGAAGAGTAAAAATAGATTATCACCGATTAATTCTCACGAAAGATGACATAAATCAATCATCTTAACAGTCCTGGACTAGTTCTAACGCGTTTATACCTTTCAACTTTAACCTCGAAGTTAATTTCCTCTGTTACATCGTTCATTTTGTGAAGAACTATGTAAATGTGCAAACTTTCTGCTGTGGAATTACAATAAAAGAAATCTCGGAATAATTCAACTATAAATTGGTTCTCAAAATGAAACGCGAAGACTCGAATATCGAAAGTCATGATCCAGGACTCAATATAAACAATTTTCGATCAGGTTAATTTTTTCTCGACGTCTTTTTATCTCGATTGCGTGTCATTCTTCGAGTTCGGACGAAATTCGACGCATTTTACTTTTTTAATTTTAATTTCCAACTTATTGAATACTTCAACTTATTTTTTAAAACACTTTTGCTAGAACTTTTAGTAAAAGAAACTGTTTTAATTTTTCATCATGAATAATGCGTTATATATATTATAAAAATTGTTAATAAACTATGAATAATAAAATAAATATATTATTCGGTTCGTAAAGTCTGTTTTCATGTTAAGTAAAATATTTTTTCACAATGATGTGTCCTTTTCTACAAAGTTTGAAACTTTATTTATGTATTTTCTGAGCCAAATTATACTTCAATATGTCAGATATAAAAAAATTGTAAAAATTTCTAGAAGAATACTTCCAAACTTGATTTTGACAGAAAAAATTTCGCGTACCATTGCAAAGACGAATAAAAATTTGCAGTATTTTTCGCATATGTATGCAAAAAATCTCCGGCACTCAAAGGGTTAATTACTATCTATTACAATTTATGTAGGAATGATAGGTAAATGATGGAAACGAAAACTTTTAACTCTTTGATTACTGGCGTTTATAAACTCTCAGAAATTTTGCTTTTGTGATATTGAGAGCACCTATAGGCGTCCACAGTAGTCAAAGAGTTAAAAGGATAAAGAGCCTTTATAAGAAAATTAAAAGACTATTTGATTTTTCGTGCTTTATCGGAAATATGTTTTCTATATCAAAAAAGACAAGTAGGATTGAGAAACCATATGAAAAAATATTTTAACTTCGTTTTATATAATATACCTCCGAACTTAAACTATATATCATAAATTCATAATCGTATTTTTTGAAAAGTTCCACGTAGCAAAAGGGTTAAGTAATAAAATATTTAAAAGTGAAAATATAGATCGTAATTATTTCATAATTTATAAAATCACAATCTCAATAAATGTATTGGGTTGTCCGGAAAGTTCGTGCCGATTTTCGGTAGGTAGCGTGAGTGACCTGACTGAATATATCACAATTATTGAAAACAAATGACACGTGTACATATTCTAAAAGAGATAACTTCAGCCATATTTGGAAGAAAGTTTGGTTACGATTCGTTAATTTTTATCAGTTTTGTACGCCTTAGAATATGGTGGCAAATAAAGTGCATTATAGGCATTTAATGTTTTTCTTTTTCCGAAAGGGCAAAAATGCCACACAAGCGGCAAATAAGATATGCGCTGTTTATGGCGAGGATGCTGTAGCCGAAAGAACAGTGCGGAAGTGGTTTGCTCGGTTTAAAGCTGGAAATTTCGACCATGAAGATCAAGAACGCCCAGGTAGGCCGTCCACCACAGAGGAAGATACGATTAGAACAGAAATCGAGAATAGCACACGCTCAACATTACGTCAATTAGCAGGAATGCTAAATAAATCAAAATCAACCATCCACGATCATATTGTGAAGCTTGGCTATGTAAACCGTCTTGATGTATGGGTTCCGCACGATTTAACGAAGAAAAATCTGTTGGACCGCGTCTCCATTTGCGACTTGCTTTACAAGCGCAACGAGGAGACGCCATTTCTGAAGCAATTAGTGACGGGGGATGAAAAATGGATAATTGATAAAAATGTTCAGCGTAAAAGGTCCTGGAGAAAGCGTGATGAAACACCTTTAGTCAACCCAAAAGCCGGTCTTCATTCGAAGAAGGTAATGCTCTGTATCTGGTGGGACTGGAAAGGAATCCTATATTATGAGCTTTTACCAAATAATGAAACAATAGATTCGGCAAAGTATTGCTCTCAATTAGATAAATTGAAGACATCAATTGAACAAAAACGTCCAGAAATTGCGAATCGGAAGGGCGTCGTGTTTCATCAGGACAATGCGTGACCTCGTGTGTCTTTGAGAACTCGGGAAAAATTGTTGGAGTTTGGTTGGGATGTTTTACCCCATCCATCGTATTCGCCAGACCTTGTGCCTTCGGATTTCCACCTTTTCCGATCATTACAAAATTCCCTTAATGGAAAAAATTTCAACTCTTTGGTCGAGATAAAAACCCATTTGGACAATTTTTTTGCCGAGAAACCTGAGAGGTTCTGGAAGGACGGAATTCTCAAGCTGCATGAAAGATGGAGGAAGGTTGTGGAACAGAATGGTACCTATATAACTTAATAAATGTATACCAATATTTAAATGAGCTGCGTTTCAATTTTCCTAAAAAATCGGCACGAACTTTCCGGACAACCCAGTAGAAGAAAGAATGTAGAAGAAAAAGATGGAAAAGTCTATAATGACATCTTCCAGACGTCATTGCACGTCACGGGGTTAATAAAATTCGAGAAGATTTTGTGGGTTTCATAGAAAAGTAGCTGATATGCCTTGATTTAACTTTAAAATTCATAAATTGTTGCACATGGAAATCCATTTGTTATTTTTAATCGTTTAGTACCGTTAGCTTCGTTTCTCGTTCGCAAAGGATTAAATTGGGATAAAAACGAAACTAAATAACTAATGCCTACAATTCTTTTACTAAATTAAAGGTGGAAGTCCGAATAATGAGAAAATAATATATACTAGGTGCTTAGAACACATTAACTCAACAAAAAAATGTACAAAGATCTATTGACATAATGCATAATCGCTTAGTTGTTAACTCCATAGTTCGATCTTTGCGAGAACTGTTGCACATGGAAATACAATTGTTATTTTTAATCGTTTAGTATCGTTAGCTTCGTTTCTCGTCCGCAAAAGGTTAAATTTGGATAGAAACGAAACTAAATAACTAATAGCTGCAATTCTTTTACTAAATTAAAGGTGGAAGTCCGAACAATGATGAAACAATATAGACTAGATGCTTAGTACACATTATTATACGCTGTAACTTATCTATTGCAGATAATATTTCAACATTATATATATCGCTAAATAGAAAATTCATCGTGGCGTTCAACCTGTTAATAGAAATATTTAAAAAATGGCAATACTTATAATTTAATCGCACTCCAGTGCCACCGATGACCCCCTTTGACTGCCACGCCGAAATCATATGTTTCGTCCAGGACGCCACGGAATTATTTTTATTATTCAAAGCATATAATGGCAAAATAATAACGAATCGATGTTAGAAGGCAATATTTTTATCAAATGGAGCGTTTCTCTTACTGGTGGTCACGGGTGACCACCGTGGCGCCTTAGTAACGGTTCGACGAAGATTACGGCACGAATTGCAAAAAAAAAGAAGGACGAGCGTACCTGGAACGAAAATTTTGCAGGGAATGTTAGAAAAAAAATTCCAAACTATTTGGGTGAAAAATTGCTAAAAATTAGACCAAGAAGGTGACCACTTATTGTCCGGATTGTATTGGTGCGCCGCATTTATGTTTGGAGTGCTTTAACAAAGTGCACCGTTAGATGCAAGATTTATTCTAACATTTTGTTATTCTTTATTGTTCTAATAAAAAATTTTAATCGTTCGATAGGGCACATTTTATTTCAATGTATCTTCTATACATCGGCCATATTCAAACACGCTAACTCTCGATTTTCATTTAGTTTTTTACAATTGTAAAAAGTTGAAAGGCAGAGGTCACCCATGACCACCATGACGTCACGGGAGAAATCGTTGCCGGTTATATGTGACCACCATGGCAGTCATGTCAAACGTGGTTATACACTGTAACTTATCTATCGAAGATAATATTTCATCATCACAGATATCGCATAATAGAAAATTCACCGTGGCGTAAATTCCTGTAAAATTGTCGTGGCATTCAACTCGTTAAGAGGGCCCAGTTTCTGGGCCTGGGATTATCCGTCGAAATGCCGGTGGTTCTCCGGCTGCCATTGATATCCGATAAATTATCTGGCTAAAGAATCTCGCGTATTAACAGAAACGTTCACCGCGAGACTGCAAACTCGAAGATTCGTTTTATAATTTACCCACGTATCCGTTCATTTTTAATTCCATCTCTTCGTTCATCTGTCGGCCATTGATTCGGAAACGAAGCAAGCCTATAATAAATTACCCAGTTGACTTCTCGAAACTTCAAAAAGAGACTTTGTTCAACGAGAATTCGCAGAAACAGTTGATTATAAACAATTTTACACTCTTCTTCGCCCCTTGAAGGAAGAAGTTGGACTCAGATGCAAGGGTTTTTCGTTATCCGACAGCCAATCACCGATCATTTGAATTATTGGGTTGTTCGGAAAGTCATTTCGTTTTTTTTGATGAAAAAGATTGTTATTCCTTCGTTACGAAGGGTAAAAATTAGGGAAAATACAAATAGAGATCGATAAATAATATTTACGTGGAATTGAAAGAATCGAAAATTTATCGTATTAGAATTTAGAATTTATCGGGTTGTTCGGAAAGCCATTTCGTTTCTTTTTTTGGTGAAAATGAAACAGGATTTTTTTAGAGCGACGTTTCGCGTGATCATGAACGATCGAATTCGACAAATTTAACCTCTCGGTAATCTCACGAGTTGTTATTCGCCGGTTTGCATCTATCGATGCCTTTATTTCGTCTTCATCAGCTTCAACGGGCCTTCCAGAACGCGGTGCATCTTCGACATCGAAATTGCCCGAACGAAATTTTGCAAACCAATTTTGGCATTGTCGTTCGATCGATACATCTTCTCCATACGCATCGCATAATTTTCGCCTTGCTTCAACCGCATTTTTACCTTTTCGATGGTAAAAGAGTAAAATACGCCGAAAATGCTGCTTTCGATTTTCCATCTTTGATAGGGCACCGAACAAAAACTATCGCGAAGAATCGAACAAAATTTTTAACAAACGAGCCTTGCTATATCAGCTGTCGAAATATATAACGATTATGCGGCTTGAGCGTGAAGTTGGCTGCGAAAAAATACAATTAGGTCCTCTGTTGGGTAAAAACGAAATTACTTTCCGAACAACCTAATATAATCGCTTTTGCAGTTTCGACTATCCAAATCGTAGATCTAACCGATCATCCGATTATTTTTCACCCCTTTTACTTGAGATTTAACCCTGAAAAATGAACTGTTGCATTTATATTCGCGATAAAATTAGAAAACAAATTCAGTAATTTTGCTGAAACTTCACAAGAATTCAGAACGAGTTAGACTCGTTATTTCATCACAAAGGATTAATACCACCTCTAAAAATATATAATCACTTTCCGGTTTCGATTATTAGTTCTCTTTACCCGTAAATCTGACGGCTCGCCATAAAGGTAGGTACACAGAAACGTCCGTAAACCTAGCGTCAACCGTGCGATGTAATTTCCTTCCTAATCACTTCTTGTCAGCGTGATACGGTTCACGAGAGCTATACTCACATTCACATAATAATATTAATATAATATTCACACACGAAACGAAATTATCGTACAGAACATTCCTATCATTTCACCATCACGCGTATCGCATGATAGAAAATTCGTCGTGGCATCGAACGCGGTTAAGGGGGCCAGTTTCTGGGCCTGGGACATCCGTCGCCATTGATATCCGATAAATTATCTGCAGGGGTTCGTAACAAATAGCCGGCGCATGACCGCGAAGTCTCTGGACGACGCGACGCGTCGCGACGCCTGGGTAGGCCGAGGTTTGTCCGTATTTCCGATCCGGCGTGTCCCATCGCGATCGTATCGACCCTTCGGAGCCAATTGACAAATGTTTCCCTCTGAAACGAGGAAAATCCTGGCTACCAGAGGATAGGAACACGGAGAAGCTCGAAGGAGAATCGAAAAAATCGATCCGCGAGCACGAAAGGGGGTTCTACGCAGGGTTCCGAAGGAAGAAGGGTGGAAGGGACACGGTGGCCGACAAGCGGCTGCTGAAAAATGCCCCTAAAGCGTGACTACCCTCCGACGATTCTTTTTTTTCCTGTCGGCAGAGGGGAGCCTTCGAAACGAATGGGCCACACGTGTGCTCCGCACCCTCTCCTTTTTTCTCTCCTCTCCTTCCTTCCTTCCTTCCTTCCGCTCTTCCTTCCTTGACTATCAGCCCCGCTGCCACGTATCCGCGACGTCGCGACGCCGTTCCTGTTACTCCAACGGTCCATGCTTCTTGCAGAAATATAGCCGACTCGTGAATTATTGCGTCAAGGATATCGTATAAACGGTTTCGAGTGATGCGAAAATGGCACCGTTTAACCTTTACGGTTCGAATTGTATTTCAATTTTGTTACCAGTGGCTTTTAAAATTTATTATTTGGAATTTATTTTGATGAAAAATAGGGCCTTGGGATGGAATAGTGTTCCTTTGAGGCGATTATGGTGAAAAGCGAGATTTATATTTGGCTTGTTGCGATTAACCCTTTGCGGTACGAATTGTATTTCAATTTTGTTACCAGTGGCTTTTAACGTTTCTAAATTTATTATTTGGAATTTATTTCGATAAGAAATAGGGTCGTGGATGGAATAGCGTTCCTTTGAGACGATTATGGTGAAAAGCGAGATTTATATTTGGCTTGTTGCGTTTAAACCTTTGCGGTTCGAATTGTATTTCAATTTTGTTACCAGTGGTTCTTAACGTCTCTAAATTTAGTATTTGGAATTTATTTTGATGAAAAATAGGACCATGAGATGGAATAGTGTTCCTTTGAGGCGATTATGGTGAAAAGCAAGATTTATATTTGGCTTGTTGCGTTTAAACCTTTGAGGTTCGAATTGTATTTTAATTTTGTTACCAGTGGCTTTTAACGTTTCTAAATTTAGTATTTGGAATTTATTTCGATGAAAAATAGGGTCGTGGGATGGAATAGCGTTCCTTTGAGGCGATTATGGTGAAAAGCGAGATTTATATTTGGCTTGTTGCGTTTAAACCTTTGAGGTTCGAATTGTATTTCAATTTTGTTACCAGTGGCTTTTAACGTTTCTAAATTTATTATTTGGAATTTATTTCGACTAAGAAATAGGGTTATTTAAATACATAAAGGAAGAAAGAAATTCGATTAAAAATCAGTTATATTTACACTTTGTAATTTTCAAGTGTAAATCTCTCGAAACAATTTCCCAATGTCGAGTCAAAGAGTTAAAGTACCAGAAGTTTCTGTTTTGCTGCAGGTACTTCGAGATTTGGGAATAAGATGGAGAAATTGGAGATTAAGTTTTCGAGATGAGCGATTTTAGGAAATAAGATAGATCCATGTTGCTCGGAAATTTGATTGCGTTTTAACAGTAGAATTACCAACCTATAATGAGTATCTAAATATAATGAGTAACTATCCCTTATTTGTATAAGTAATAACAAGTAACAGATGAAGTTTGAAGAACTTCGAAACATCTCTTCGTCACGACACCGTTCGCATTTGGAACTTTAAGAAAGTCGGAAGAAAGAGGTAGATTTGCGAAAATATTACCTGAATATATCGAGAACGGCTGATATTTCTCTGTATTAAAGGGTAAAATAAATATCGGCGATTTCTATAAATTAATCGGTCTACAACGTTTCTCATACGGTTTTCAACAGACGAAATTCGAAGAATTTCGAAACATCTCTCTGTCATTATGTCGTACGCACTTGGAACTTTAAGAGAGTCGGAAAAAAGGATTTGATTTACGAAGATGGAGGCTGAATGGTTAGAAAAGCGGTTGATATTTCTCTGTACCACGGGTTAAAACAATCTACCCCTATAGCATTTCCCTATATCGGCGATTTCTAAAAATAAAATCGGTCTACAACGTTTCTCATAAGTGTTCCAATAGACGAAATTCAAAGAATTTTGAAGTACCTCTTTATCATAACACCACACGCACTTAGATCTTTGCGAGGATCAGAAAAAATTATTAGATTTGCGAGAATATTACCTAAATGTATCGAATAACGGCTGATATTTTTCTGTATTACAGGGTAAAATAAATATCACAGATTTCTGAAAATTAATCGGTCTACAACGTTTCTCATACGATTTTCAACAAACGAAGTTCAAAGAATTTCAAAATACCTCTTTATCCTAACACCGTACGCACTTAAATCTTTGATAAAGTCAAAAAAAAGAATTAGATTTGCAAGAATGTATATATATATGGCAGAATGTATCAAGAAATGGCTGATATTTCTCTGTACCACGGGATAAAATAAATATTGACGATTCCTAAAGCTTAATCGGTCTACAACGTTCCTCATACGATTCTCAACAGACGAAATTAGAAAAATTTCGAAATATCTCTTTACCATAACACCGAATACACTTAGAACCGTGAGAGAGTCGAAAAAAATTATTAGATTTGCGAGAATAATGCCTGAATGTATCGAGGAACGACTAATATTTCTCCGTACCACGAGGTAAAATAAATATCGACGATTTCCATAAATTAATCGGTCTACAACGTTTCTTATACGTGTTCCAACAGACGAAATTCGAAGAATTTCGAAATATCTCTTCACCATAACACCGTACGCAGTTAGTTCTATGCGAAAGCCAGAAAAAATTATTAGATTTGCGAAAATAGTGTGTGAATGTATCGAGAAACGACTGATATTTCTCTGTACCACGGTGTAAAAGAGATATTAATGATTTCTAAGAATTAATCGGTCTACAACGTTCCTCATACGATCCTCAATAGACGAAGTTCGAAGAATTTCGAAATATCTCTTTACCATAACACCGTATACACTTAGATCTTTGAGAGAGTCGGAAAAAGAATTATTAGATTTGCGAGAATAGTGCCTAAATGTATCGAGAAACGACTGATATTTCCCTGTACCACGAGGTAAAATAAATATCGACGATTTCCATAAATTAATCGGTCTACAACGTTCCTCATAGGTGTTCCAATAGACGAAATTCAAAGAATTTTGAAATATTTCTTTACCCTAACACTGTACGCACTTAAACCTTTGAAAAGTCAGAAAAAAGAATTAGATTTGCAAGAATGTATATATATGGCAGAATGTATCAAGAAATGGTTGATATTTCTCTGTACCACGAGGTAAAATAAATATAGACGATTTCTATAAATTAATTGCTCTACAACGTTCCTCGTACGGTTCTCAATAGACGAAATTAGAAGAATTTCGAAACATCTCTTTGTCATTACATCGTACGCACTTAGTTCTATGCGAGAGTCAGAAAAAATTATTAGATTTGCGAAAATAGTGTCTGAATGTATCGAGAAACTGCTGATATTTCTCTGTACCACGGTGTAAAAGAGATATTAATGATTTCTAAGAATTAATCGGTCTACAACGTTCCTCATACGATCCTCAACAGACGAAATTAGAAAAATTTCGAAATATCTCTTTACCATAACACCGAATACACTTAGAACCGTGAGAGAGTCGAAAAAAATTATTAGATTTGCGAGAATAATGCCTGAATGTATCGAGGAACGACTAATATTTCTCTATACCACGAGGTAAAATAAATATCGACGATTTCTATAAATTAATCGGTCTACAACGTTTCTCATAGGTGTTCCAATAGACGAAATTCAAAGAATTTTGAAATATTTCTTTACCCTAACACTGTACGCACTTAAACCTTTGAAAAAGTCAGAAAAAAGAATTAGATTTGCAAGAATGTATATATATATATATGGCAGAATGTATCAAGAAACGACTGATATTTCTCTATACCACGAGGTAAAATAAATATCGACGATTTCCATAAATTAATCGGTCTACAACGTTTCTCATAGGTGTTCCAATAGACGAAATTCAAAGAATTTTGAAATATTTCTTTACCATAACACCGTATACACTTAGAACCTTGAGAGAGTCGGAAAAGAATTATTAGATTTGCGAGAATAATGCCTGAATGTATCGAGAAACGACTGATATTTCTCTATACCACGAGGTAAAATAAATATCGACGATTTCCATAAATTAATCGGTCTACAACGTTTCTCATAGGTGTTCCAATAGACGAAATTCAAAGAATTTTGAAATATTTCTTTACCATAACACCATACGCACTTAGAACTTTGAGAGAGTCGAAAAAAATTATTAGATTTGCGAAAATAGTGTCTGAATGTATAGAGAAACAACTGATATTTCTCTGTACCACGGTGTAAAAGAGATATTAATGATTTCTAAGAATTAATCGGTCTACAACGTTCCTCAAACGGTTCCTAACAGACGAAGTTCGAAGAATTTCGAAATATCTCTTTACCATAACACCGAATACACTTAGAACCGTGAGAGAGTCGAAAAAAATTATTAGATTTGCGAAAATAGTGTCTGAATGTATCGAGAAACGACTGATATTTCTCTATACCACGAGGTAAAATAAATATCGACGATTTCCATAAATTAATCGGTCTACAACGTTCCTCATACGATCCTCAACAGACGAAATTAGAAAAATTTCGAAATATCTCTTTACCATAACACCGTACGCACTTAGAACTTTGAGAGAGTCGGAAAAAAAATTATTAGATTTGCGAAAATAGTGTCTGAATGTATAGAGAAACAACTGATATTTCTCTGTACCACGGTGTAAAAGAGATATTAATGATTTCTAAGAATTAATCGGTCTACAACGTTCCTCAAACGGTTCCTAACAGACAAAGTTCGAAGAATTTCGAAATATCTCTTCACCATAACACCGAATACACTTAGAACCGTGAGAGAGTCAGAAAAATTATTATATTTGCGAGAATAATGCCTGAATGTATCGAGAAACGTCTAATATTTCTCTGTACCACGGTGTAAAATAAATATCGACGATTTCCATAAATTAATCGGTCTACAACGTTCCTCATACGATCCTCAACAGACGAAATTAGAAAAATTTCGAAATATCTCTTTACCATAACACCGAATACACTTAGAACCGTGAGAGAGTCGAAAAAAATTATTAGATTTGCGAAAATAGTGTCTGAATGTATCGAGAAACGACTGATATTTCTCTATACCACAAGGTAAAATAAATATCGACGATTTCCATAAATTAATCGGTCTACAACGTTTCTCATAGGTGTTCCAATAGACGAAATTCAAAGAATTTTGAAATATTTCTTTACCATAACACCGTATACACTTAGATCTTTGAGAGAGTCGAAAAAAAGGATTAGATTTGCGAAAATAGTGTCTGAATGTATCGATAAACGACTGATATTTCTCTGTAGCACGGTGTAAAATAGATATTAATGATTTCTAAGAATTAATCGGTCTACAACGTTCCTCATACGGTTCTCAACAGACGAAATTAGAAAAATTTCGAAATATCTCTTTACCATAACACCGAATACACTTAGAACCGTGAGAGAGTCGAAAAAAATTATTAGATTTGTGAGAATAATGCCTGAATGTATCGAGAAACGTCTAATATTTCTCCGTACCACAGGGTGAGATCCCTGGTCCCCTGTGATCCCCTCTGACCGTCGCTTCGTCCCCCGATGATCCCCTCTGACCACCGCTTCGTCCCCCTATAACCTTCCCCTACAACGTTTTCCTATATCGGCGATTTCGGGCTGCTCGCAAGACAGTGGAAGTTGCGAAACTCCCCTGGCGTTCGTGATTTACGCGTGTCACGGAGTATCGTACGCCACGTGCGGTGGACGTTCGCCGTTTCACTTTCTCATCGGTTAGAAAGAAGTTCGGGATCGCGAGCGTTTCGGAAGAGTAACGCCCGCAAGGGACCGAACGGCACCCCTGAACGCTCGTAAACTAACAATGATTTCGACGGCAGAAAATCCGCGTGGAAAGGGAAGAAAGGCTCGAAAGTGCACCAGGGAGAAGTGAACCGGTTATCGTCGCTTGTCAAACGCGTTTCGAGGTGTCACACGCGAGTGCATCGCGTTTCCGCATTCGAAATTTCATTATTTTCACGTTTCTTTGGAATATTCACCTGCCAAAGTTCAGGATGGATGTGCAACGATCGAATTATTCGGTTGGCAACTAAGCGATCATTGATTTGTCAACAGGTCTTTGCACATTCTTTGTTCCGTTAACACGTTCCGTGTCACAGCAATTTTTGACGATTTTCGAACGACCCACGATTTAAAGATTAAAAAAAGTTTATGGCTTACATTTTTTCAATACTACGAAGCTGTAATTAACAGGAGAAAGATATAAATTTTAATATGCATTAGAGAAGAAAGCAATAAATTGAATTTTTTAGGAATTATTTTAACAAACACATGGTCGAACATTTCAAGCTCCTACATAACCATTTTAATAAAGTAAAAAGAAATCAAGCATTTTACTTCAAATATGTTTAATATTACTACTTACAAATCGGTTTACAATTGAGCCGTTCAGTGCACACATCGATTAACTCCACTTTTGAAAAATCATAAATTTAAGCGTCAAAGCACTTGGTATAGTCGTAACTTTTTATATTTATAATAACTTTCCTGAATAATAAAGATTAACACGATTAAACAGCAAAATTCTGTTGGCCATTGAAATATAACTAATTTATTTCAGAAGCCATTTTGGTTAACTCCATACTCTAATGTAATCGTTGTTTATAAAATATAATACAATATAATCAAAACATGTAAAAAGAAAGCGCCATTTCATCTAATCCAAATGACCCACCAAGATTTTTTTTTCAACAAAACCTTTAGGACAATCAATCATTAACAGAAAAGTAACCGTCACAGGGTTTCCAGTAAATTGGCTTAAAATACGCTGGATAAAGTTAGAAAGGTCCAAACTCCATCTCATACAATTCAAATGTGATTATAACGAAGATACAGAATTTAAAGCCATTAATTTAAGAAAATCTGTATTAGGTAGACCGCAAAGTTTGAAAAATATATATCAGCCTTTATTAAATCCTAAAGGTAGAACTGTGACAAGGGAAAAATGGAGAGACGTGATGAATCTGCTAAAATTCATTCCTCCTGTTGAACATGATTACTATAAAAACTTGACAACAAATCGAAATGACGAATCCTCGCATACAGCTGACGAAGAAGACATTATTTATAATATTGCTGATGAACTAATCACAAGTAATATATTATAACAGAACTGTCAACATTAATTTTTATGGAAAAGCTGTAATAAAAATATATAATAACTAACTTTTTCTGTAATAAAAAACTTAAAAATTTAAAGACTGAATTTAACTTTACTACTTTTTTCAGTTGCCAAATTGATTAACTCCACCAGTCACATAAAATCTGTAACATTACTGACGATTATTTTTTGGCTATTCTTTCTTATTAATTTTATATACCGTTAGATGAAAGCTATATCTGTATTTATGCATTCTACGTTATATATTTGAATTTATATTATAACAGGAATTTTAAAAAACAATATACATTATTTCATCGCATTTCTCAACTTTTTGTTTTATGGAGTTAATCGATGTGTGCACTGAACGGCTCATATGACCAAAATGGCAGTTAACACTGTGACCTTAAGTAAAAGAAACGCTTCATTTGATAAAAATATTGTCTTCTAACATCAGTTCATTATTATTTTGCTATTATATGTTTTGAATAATAAAAATAATTCCGTAACGTCCTGGACCAAACATATGATTTCGGCGTGGCAGATCAGACGAAATTGATACTTGAAAACAATTGCAATACTAACTGAAATGTAAATACCTGTGATGTAGTCAGTTTTACGTAATACTACTCTTGAGGAAGTGAACTCTAATCCTTTTACTATAGGGTGCCGTTTAACACTAGGTTTACAGACGTTTTTTGCATACTTATTTTTATGGACATTCAATAAATTTGATGGCAAAGGAAACCACGTATTTTCTTTAAAAAATAAACGATGAGTTTAATTCGAAAACACGCGCAATATTAACAGATTTCATATAGGTTAATTAAATCTGTTAATATCTCATAATTGGAGCAACCCACCTGTCAAATTGACGGGTCCCGTAAACCTAGTGTTAAAGAAACATCGATACCTCGAATTTTGTGAGATTGAGTAATTATAATAGTATGCTGAAACTAAATATTATTGGATGCTTTGAAATTTCTTTATAAATCTTCACGTAGGAAGCAAAACGATCTAATTTTTTTTCTGGCAGCTAACAGTTTACTAAACTAAATATTGTTAGATTCTTTGAAATTTCTTTAAAATAAAATCTTGACGAATAGCAGTGAATGGTTTAATAACAATTACGGTTTTGTTTCGTCCATAAGATCACTCTCTTGCTTTTTCCATTCTCCTATTTATTCTAATTCCTCTTGCACGTATTTTCATTTGATAAAGACGCTTTGAATGTAAATTTGTTTATGTAGAGAAGAAGGGAAGATGATACCTAGATACATTATATACATTATTATGTATATAATAATATACATACATATTATTTCATCGCATTTCTCAACTTTTTGTTTTATGCAGTTAATCGATGTGTGCACTGAACGGATCAATTATTATACCACGAAAACTATTATACTATTATAAACTAACATACTAACTATATAACTTCTAATTCTTTTCTCAGCATTCCGCAGCGAAAGTGTTAATCAATTAACGTTTGCATGCAAACGTTATATTGAAATTAAAATTCGTTCTTCTATCAGCTGTCTAACTACTTTATTTTCGTCCCGATTGTCAACTTTGCAACTTACCGCTTCTTCGAGCTAAATAAAAGAAACACAAAATCGCTAATTGTCATTCAAACGGTTAAAACACAGTTTTCAGTGCATATTCTTCCACGTTCCTCTACTTTCGAACATTCCACATTCGCACACGCTTTCAGGAACCAATTGTGTGCGAAAGTCGAGGGCCCACTGTGCATGTAAACACGTTTAAGCGTGCTTTCCTACGAACTAGGGAATATTTCCCAAGGGGTTGGAACCCCTTAGTCCCATGCCCTTTATGATAACCCGTGACCGTGGTAAATAGAAGCATCCGATTGGTCGAATGATTAACCGTTTGCGTACCAGAGAGTTTTGACAAAACACGATGGAAAAACGCGAAAGAGCGCAGATCATATTTGTTCGTTTGTCCATGATAGGGGTACAATTTATGGGTAAAATTATTTGATTATACGAAAAAATCTCTGCACAAGAAGCGTATGCAGCTAACGCGTCGAAGACGAACGAATTAATAGTCATTATTTTGCAGTTATTAATAGCAAAAATGCAAAACAAATGCACGGCGCATATAGACGCTGTTCGCTTAGGAGAAACGTCTATAGTTGAGCATCTAAAGGCGCTATTCTCAGCGAAATTGTTAACCATCTTTGGGCCCGTGTAACTTTCAAGTCACATTTTAATTTATCGACGTTCTACAAAATAATTATAGCTTTTCTCATGAGATAACGCGTAAATCTTAACTCTATGACGTTGCCAACACAACCGATACTAGTATTCATGACCATTACTAGGCTCGTCAACCTGAAATAACAAAATAAATACTGTGCAAACTGTCGGCAGTAAAACTACGCGAAACCATTTGATCCAATTGATATTATTTGTGCTTTTGTCAGTGATTACCAAACTAAAAATAGTGGACGTAATAACTCTGGGTTAGTATATCGATAACAACCTATTTGTTCGCATTTCAATTTTCAATTTGTTACTGTTTTCGATGATACAGTTTTGTAACTTTGAGGTTACAGTGGGCTATTGTGGCAGATTTCGGTACATTTAGGATAAAGCTTGTGCGTTCTCCCGTTTTCAGATTTATACATCGTATACCCAAAGATGAATACAAAATCCAATAGAAATAACCGAGGAATTAAAATTAGTCGCATTAGAGGTAATAGATCCGATGATTCTTTATTAGATTCTGAGTCCGATGAAGATGTGGTAGTATTTCCCTGACGACGGATAAATGTCATTGATAGCGATGTCGAATTTAGTACTGAATCCTCGTCAGATGAGGAAGATGCAGGAGCACAAAAAATTGTTTGGCAACCACTATCACGGATGAATAATAATTGTTGCTATCGCCCTTGGAAAGGAGATTGCCCTAACGACCCCAAAGCAAACTTTATAGACCGGTGTGACTTGAAAGTCACATAGCGAATATATCGCAATAAAATTGTTTAAACGCAAAAATTTCTTTTCATTCGCATATATAGGTTTATAATTTCTGATTCTTCGTTCTCACAATTTTTTTCGAGTTAAAAATTCGGCCCATAGATGATTAATTTATTTCCGAGTTAACGTTTATCCTGGAACTTTGTAGAAATAAAACTGAATCACAGGAGACTAAATAACCTCTGATTATAAGTTTTATTTAGTCCCATTGTTATGCCATAACTGCAGTCTTATCTGTGTCATCTATTATTCTATTGAACGAACATTGCATCGAATATACCAAATTGTACACGATAAATTTAAAAGTATTCGCAAAGTACATTACTTACATGTACATACATGCTTGCACTATGAAGTTTACAGCACTTTCAGCTGTAAGAAAGAAAATTCTTACATCGACGAAAGAATAACAAGTCCATTAGATCGTGATAACTGAATTCTAAGAATCGGCGAAGAAATTCGCGTAACAGATTTCGTAATTATGTGAAATTTTACCATGATTGTTCTCGCAATCGATATAATTGCAATTGCCACGCTGTTATTACGTTATTATAGATTCTATAATCGATATTTTTTTCGAGTTGAAACAAAAATTCGGCCCATAGAGGGTTAAAAGCCGTCATTTGCGGCAACGTGTTAAAAATGTGCGAAAGTAGAATTCGCGAAAGTCGAGGGCTGTCTGTATCATCCCTTTTCCTCTTTTTTCTTCTCTATTTCCCTTCTCTTCCTTTTCCTTTCGCACTTTCTTGCCGCCTTTTTTCCGCGCTTGCTCCTTCTTTTCACGCGTTCTTTTTACGTCCACGGAATTTTCCTCTCCGCGTGCGTGTTTATATACAGAAGCGGTGGTGAAATATTCTGCCGAATTTGCAGACTCGATTTTTTCCGAAAGAAAGAAGTTATTCCACGTTTTCGGCCGAGTTTCACGCGATTTCACCGACATCCTGTGTCGATGACGGAAGCGTCGAGAGCCGTGCATGTTTTGCCTGCGACTCCAGCAAAGATATTTATCGAATCAAACCTCCACGCCGGAATTTTACCGGAATTTCCGCGGGGAAATTGATTCCGCGCGTGTGTTTACGACGTCGCCGATCCAGACCAAAGGATTTCTTATTTCCGTCCGATGAGATACGTTTCTTCTTCTCTTTCCCGATCATGCGACCTCTTCTGAGACCCTCGAACAGGAAAATATCCCCGTTTATTTGGCAAGTGGTGCAAGTTCATTTTCTTTGGTTTAGAGAAAATTGAACGTTTGCAGATCTGGCAATTAAAAAATATAGATTAATTATGCGAAGTACTAATTTATTAATATGTAATTTGATTATATAAATTTCTTTTAGCGAATTTAACTAAAATAATATACAATTTCCAGGCTGCATATGGACTCACACCACTTTCTTAATTAGTCGATTGTTAATATCGTTTAATTTCAATTTTGAAATAACAAATATCGCTTAAAATATATCTCGTATTAGTCCAATTTTGTTTATAAATAATAACAAGGAATAAAATAGGATTAGTATTTTTTATTTTGAACGTTAATTGTATTTATATATCGTTAAATTTAACACAAGATATTGGTGTTATTAATTATTTATGCTCTTCATGTGGCAGTGTTTTGAAATATTTCTTCGAGCAGTTACAGTTTTGGGATTCAAATTTTTTGTAGAAATAAATTTTCCTTTTTTTGTAAAGTACTCTAGTCCGGCATTTCGCTTAATTTTGTTTATTCTATTTATTTTCCTTTATTTTCTTTTACAAAATCCAAGTTCTCAGTAACAATATCCTCATCTGTTGAAGATTCTATCTCTATAATTCTTCTTCTCTTTTTATGCTTCATTAATTTCTTTTTCATAGTGGAATTATCTTCATCCTCCGATTCTAAGATTATTCTTATGTTTATATTCATGGGTCTTATTTCCGTGTAAATTTATTTCAAATAAAATAAAATAAATATTTTCAATTGTCATAGAATAATATTGTCATAAAATAACATTGATTTACTATTTCTTCTTACCTATATCACTATCCGATGTGAATATGAAATTATCTACTGTTGAAGGAAAATAAAATAAGTAACCTAAAATAGTAACTTTCGGCACGTGAAATAAAACAATTATGAAGCCACCGGTGGCCACTAATCCCATCACCTGTCTATGGAAATTGGACTTAAACCACTTTCTTAATCAATGGTTACGCAATTTCTTTTACCGGCCAATTTTAAATTGAACAAAGCATTGGCATTTTTTAAGATATTAAATACTAACTAGTTACAAACAAAAAGTTTACGTTGAATTAAGCATAAATTACGTCATATCTCATTCTTTTTTAAAAAGGACTTACACCACTTTCGAAATAAACGGTCCATATCGCTCTTCGAGTATTCTAAAGGGTGAAAGGGTGTTTATCGAGAGAAATTTTGGCTAATAACGGAATTTTTTCTTTGGTAGACATTTTGGGAATGAATCACGTAGAGATATTCACGTATTATTGTTATCTTTTGTAAATGATCTTCGAATTTATTAAATTTGGATTTATCTCTATTTTTGCAAGTATATCAGACTCGAAATCTT
Organism: Lasioglossum baleicum; assembly: GCF_051020765.1. Lineage (NCBI taxonomy): Eukaryota > Metazoa > Arthropoda > Insecta > Hymenoptera > Halictidae > Lasioglossum > Lasioglossum baleicum. The sequence continues at coordinate 25,295 of NW_027470590.1, forward strand.
CGTTTATTTCCTTGGAAATCATCCCCCGGCTTTGCTGTATTTCCAAACGACGTCTTATTTAAATACTTTATCAGACTTCTTACCTTTAGCCTCGTCTCTCCGGACTTTCCTCCTTAATTACGATTTAATTAGCTAATTAGTTAATTTGAACAATAAGTTTAATAACAGTTAAAAGGTGATTAATTACTTTGAAGATAATGTGACTCGAGAAAGGAATTTCCTTTGCTCGGAATCGTTCCATTCAGCCCCCGTCTTGGATACTTTTTATCTGCAGCAAAAAGACTTAATTAATTGTTCTGTTCTTGGCCCTCTGTTTGGGCACGTTAAATGACGAAATTAATGAAACATTTATCCTTCGTTTGTTTTTTAATATATATATTATCGCTTTGGGGTTTTAACTCGACGAACGTCCGATTATTTTTGACCCCTTTCACTTGTGATTTAGTCCTGGAAAATAAACTATCGCAATAATATTTAGATTCATGATAAGATTGGAAAGAAATTTTTGAATTTCGGTGAAACTTGACAAGAATTCGGGAAAAGTTAGATTTGTTATTCATATGAAAAGGATTGGTAGCATATCTTATATATTATCGCTTTAGGGTTTCGACTCGTTAAAATTCCGATTAATTTTTACCCCTTTCACTTGTAATTTATACTCTAGAAAACAAACTTTTGGAAATACTGGAAATGTTGTATTTAGATTCGCGATAGAATTAGAAAAAGAATTTTGGAATTTCGGTCAAACTTGACAAGGACTCAGGAAATATTAGACTAGTTATTCAAATGCAAAGAATTGGTACCACCTGTCATATATTATCACTTTGAGGTTTCGACTTGTCGAGCGTCCGATTATTTTATAACCCTTCCACTCATGAGTTAACCCTGGAAAACGAACTTTTAGAAAAGTATTTAGATTCGCGATAAAACTGGAAAGAAATTCTGGAATTTCGGTCAAACTTGACAAGAACTCGGGAAAAGTTAAATTCGTTATTTCAATGCAAGGGATTGGTACCATCTCTGATAATCGCTTTGAGGTTTCGATTGTCCGAATCTTAGATGTAATCTAACGACTGATTATTTTTGAGCTCTTCGATCTGTGATTTATACCCTGAAAATCGAATTATTGGAAGAATTGAAAATGTTGTATTTAGATTCGCGGTAAAATTAGAAAAGAAATGTTAGAATTTCAGTGAAACTTGGCAAGAAAAAACTCCGGACAAGTTAGTAGAATCGTTATTGCATTGATATCATCTCTGATAATCGCTTTGGGGTTTTAATTATGCGAATTATAGATCTAGTTAAACGTCCAATTATTTTTGACCCCTTCGACTTGTGGTTTATCCCGAAAAACGGACTGTTGGAAAAACTGGAAATGTTGTATTTAGATTTGCGATAAGATTAGAAAAAAGTTTTGGAATTTCAGGCAAATTTAACAAGAACTAGGGAAAAGTGAGACTTGTTAGTACATCCCAGAGGATTGGGACCACCTTTTATATATTATCGCTTTGGGGTTTCGACTCGTTAAAATTCCAATTAATTTTTACCCCTTTCACTTGTAATTTATACTCTAAAAAACAAACTTTTGCAAAAACTAGATATTTTGTATTTAGATTCGCGATAAAATTAGAAAAAGAATTTTGGAATTTCAGTGAAACATGACAAGAATTTGGGAAAAGTTAGGACCCCTTCCACTTATGATTTAGCCCTGAAAAACAAACTATTCCAAAAATATTTAGATTCGTGATAAAATTGGAAAGAAATTTTGGAATTTCGGTGAAACTTAATAAGAACTCGGGAAAAGTTAGATTCGTTATTCTAATGCAAAAGATTGGTGCCATCTTTTATATATTATCGCTTTGGGGTTCCGACTCGTTGAACGTCCGATTATTTTTCACTTCTTCTACTTATGCTTTAGCATAGTTCATTTAGAAAAGATTTAGAATTTCTTTAGAAAAATATATTTTGTAATTTTGAAAAAATAATATCTAAAGCTATTTAGATTCGCGGTAAAATTGAAACAAAATTTTGAATTTCGGTGAAACTTGGTAGAAACTCGGGAAAAGTTAGATTCATTATTTCAGTGTAGAAAATTGATATCATCTCATATATTATCGCTTTGGGGTTCCGATTCGTCGAACGTCCGATTATTTTTTACCCCTTCCACTTGTGATTTAGCCCTGGAAAGGAAACAATTGCAAAAATATTTCGATTCTCTATAGAATTAGAAAAAAATTTTAGAATTTCGTTGAAACTTGATAAGAACTCGGGAAAAGTTAGATTCATTATTTCAGTGTAGAAAATTGATATCATCTCATATATTATCGCTTTGGAATTTTCGACTCGTCGAACGTCCGATTATTGTTTACCCCTTACAATTGTTATTTGGCCCTCAAAAATAAACTATTGCAAAAGTATTTAGATTCGCGATAAAATTAGAAAAACAATTTGGAATTTCTGTGAAACTTGACAAGAAAGAACTCCGGACAAGTTAGTAGACTCGTTATTGCATTGATACCATCTCTGACAATCGTTTTGGGGTTTCGATTATCCGAATCTTAGATCTAGTCAAACGTTCAATTATTTTGAACCCTTCCACTTATGATTTAGTCTTGAAAAATAAACTGTTGCAATAATATTTAGATTCGCGATAAAATTAGAAAGAAATTTTGAAATTTTGGTCAAACTTGACAAGAACTCGAGAAAAGTTAGACTCGTTATTGCATCGCAAAAAATTGATACTATCTCTTATATATTATCAATTTGAAGTTTCGACTCGTCGAACGTCCGATTATTTTTTACCCCTTCCACTTATGCTTTAGCATAGTTCATTTAGAAAAAGATTTCAATTTATTTAGAAAAATATATTTTGTAATTTTGAAAAAATAATATCTAAAGGTAGTTAGATTCGCGATAAAATTGGAAAGAAATTTTTGAATTTCGGTCAAACTTAATAAGAACTCGGGAAAAGTTAGACTCGTTATTCAAATGCAATGGATTGGTACCACCTGTCATATATTATTATTTTGTGGTTTCAACTCGTCGAACGTCAAATTACTTTTTACCCCTTCGACTTGTGATTTGTACCCTGAAAAACGAACTTTTGGAAAAAGGAGAAATGTTGTATTTAGATTCGCGATAAAATTAGAAAAAGAATTTTTAAATTTCGGTGAAACTTGACAAAAACTTGGAAAAAGTTAGGACCACTTCCACTTATGATTCACCTCTGAAAAACAAATTATTGCAATAATATTTAGATTTGCGATAAAATTAGAGAAAGAATTTTTGAATTTCGGTGAAACTTAATAAGAACTGACGTCTGATTATTTTTTACCCCTTCCACTTATACTTTAACATAATTCATTTAGAAAAAATTTAGAATTTATTTAGAAAAATAAATTTTTCAATTTTGAAAAACGAACTGTTGTAGAAATATTTATATTCGTGATAAAATTGGAAAAAATATTTGGAATTTCAGTGAAACTTGACAAGAACATGCAAATAGTTAGATTCATTATTTAAATGTAAAGGATTGATACGATCTCTGAAAATATTCAATTAGATTTCGTAAAGTAAAAATAATTTTATTACCGATTATCCGATTTTATTGTTTCGAATTTACGAAGATCATTGGATCAGGAGTTGAAAAATTCCACGAAGGTTGCTTTCACTGTTGTTTTCTCGCGCGGACAGAGTTTATTCCATGAAAAATTGTCCAGGCGTTGGCAAAAAAAGAAAAAAAAAAATAGAAATTTGCGAGAGCAAGATTTGGGTGTCAACAGGATATAGCAAAATTTTATACTTTAATCCTCGAAGCTTTCGCATGGTTATTTTCGTCACAGCAGGTTTTGGGTCATCGTGCAACAGGATTTTAGGTTTTTCATTTGTTCATCAAACCGGGTCGCTTCTTTATCAATTCTATACGTTTTTATTTCAATCTGCTTTGATTTCCTTCCAGGATATTTCCATAGAACCGTAAATTTGACACTAGATCTATCATCGGGATCGAAATGTACTATTTTAGATATTTTATTTTAACGATTACTAAAAATATTCAAATGTTTCTGGTGAAAATTACGTTGATTTTTATTGCATTCTATTAATTAATATTAATTGCGTGTACTATGTTTAATTATGCATTTCACACCTTGAGTCCTATTGTTAAACATTATAATACGATAATTAGTATTTTTAATACATAAAACACATATATAAACTATAATAATAAAATATATTGGGCTGTTCGGAAAGTAATTTCGTTTTTTCCAACAAAGGATCTAATTGTATTTTTTCACAAATTAATGTATTTTTTTCACAGGTTAATCGGTCCTACAAATATTTTTACTTTACGAAATCTAACTGAATATTTTCAGAGGTGGTATTAATTCTTTGTGACGAAATAACGAGTCTAACTCGTTCCGAGTTCTTGTGAAGTTTCACCAAAATTCCAAAATTTGTTTTCTAAATGCAACAGTTCATTTTTCAGGGTTAAATCACAAGTAAGAGGGGTGAAAAATAATCGGATGATCGGCTAGATCTATGATTTGGATAGTCGAAACCGCAAAAGCGATTATATTAGGTTGTTCGGAAAGTAATTTCGTTTTAACCCAACAGAGGACCTAATTGTATTTTTTCACAGCCAACTTCACGCTTAAGCCGCATAATCGTTATATATTTCGACAGCTGATATAGCAAGGCTCGTTTGTTAAAAATTTTGTTCGATTCTTCGCGATAGTTTTTGTTCGGTGCCCTATCAAAGATGGAAAATCGAAAGCAGCTTTTTCGGCGTATTTTACTCTTTTACCATCGAAAAGGTAAAAATGCGGTTGAAGCAAGGCGAAAATTACGCGATGCGTACGGAGAAGATGTATCGACCGAACGACAATGCCAAAATTGGTTTGCAAAATTTCGTTCGGGCAATTTCGATGTCGAAGATGCACCGCGTTCTGGAAGGCCCGTTGAAGTCGATGAAGACGAAATAAAGGCATCGATAGATGCAAACCGGCGAATAACAACTCGTGAGATTACCGAGAGGTAAATTTCTCGAATTCGATCATTCACGATCTTTAAAAAAATCCTGTTTCATTTTCACCAAAAAAAAAAACGAAATCACTTTCCGAACAACCGAATAATTTGGCAATATAAATATAATTTTTAGAATCTTGGGTGTTATAATATTATCTTATCGAAAGAAAACTCAAAAATATGATTTATCACGTCATTTGCGAATATGATCATGGTAATATTTCGAAACTGGCGAATATTCGTATTTACTTACAACTGTCGATCAATTACCTACTCCTCTATAACAATTAACTAGAATTATGATTTATTATCGGATAATTAACGAATGTCATTTTCGCTTGACACTTTACCGACATACACGTTCACGTAAATCCATGTCCAATCATAGTTGACACTATTCGACCGCGATTTGTTATAAATTAGTCGTTTATTGAATTTCGATCAACGAGGAGCACGATCTACGATATTTCTCGTAATTCTTTCATATTCCTGACGAGAACGGTTTCGCGTTACGAAACATTTTTGTGAGCGTGTAAAAATAGGGAACATAAATTTCCATCAACGCCATTTCGTTTCACCAAAAATGGTACTTAACGCGAGGGTACGAACTCGAGGGTGCATGTTCAAGTGTGTACATCAGCCAGCACGTTGTTTGAATATTAACTCATTCGAGATTTGCGATCCGAATGGAGGTGATTTGCTTTCCGAACGTTTATCAAATAAAAATATGTGCCGATCGTTATATTTTATTTATAATTCCCCGGTATTATACGTACGAGAGTAGTATGCAAACAACGCGGGAAATCGAATTCTTCGGAAGAGAAATATTTTGAAAACTAACCGACAATTGATTTTCTTAACAATAGAAATACCAAACCAGGAAACATTTTTTTAGTTCTTCGCCGTTTTTCAATTCGGTTAGAATTCTAGCACGAAACTAACGCTGAAGCTGTGATTGTTTTATTTTTTTATTAGAACCACCGATCCATAACGAGTATCAAAATATATTAGAAATGTCGGATTTTTTTACACGCGAACGTTTGTCTTCCTGTTTTCGTTATACTTTTGCTTTTAGCATAACCTCGTTTATAGTCGAACTGTCCATTGCCAGAGTCACATTTCAACAAAGGAGATTTTCTCGAAAGTGTTCCCTTTTGTTATTTCATTTGAATTTTCTACCGATATGAATCTAAACGATATTCGTATAATTTTTTTGTACGAGTATAAACTTGGTAATAATGCTGCAAAAGCTGCACGCAACATAAACCAAGCGTTTGGGGAGAATACGGTTAATGATCGAAAAGTGCAGCGTTGGTTTGAAAAATTTAGGTCCGCTGATTTTTCGCTACAAAATGATCCGCGTGGAGACCCAAAACGTCTGTGAAAAATGACGATCCGAAGGCATTGGTGGAAGCGGATCCAACTGTATCCACGAGGGAACAGGCTACCAGGATGAAAATTGACCGTACAACAATATTGCGACGTCTTTCTGAAATTGGCAAGGTGAAGAAAATGGATAAGTGGGTACCGCACGAACTAACTGAGCGAAATAAGCTGGATCGGTTGAACGTATGCTCATCGTTACTATCCCGATTTCATCGAGAGCCATTTAAATACGAAGTTTCGCAGCACCCAGCCTATTCACCGGATCTCTCGCCAACCGACTTTCATTTTTTTAAACATTTAGAACCGTTTTTACGAGCTAAACAGTATGAAAATGAAGACAGTTTGAAAAATTCGATATCAGAGTTTATCGATTCTAAAGATCAGAATTTTTTTAAGACAGGCATCTATGCTTTAAAGTCTCGTTGGGAAAAGTGTATCGAAGCGAATGGAGCATATTTTGATTGAATAAACAGCTTTTGAAAAAAGATATGCAGTTTTATATATTCGCTTAAAAATCCGACATTTCATATGCACCAACCAAACAACAAGCAATTAACGTAGATAACAATAATAAATAATAGAAGAGTAGATAATCCAAATCGTGTATTGGAACGAAAGAAATCGAATTATAATTATGTTCCTGTCCGTATAAAATGTCGATATTAATTTCGCTGTGGACGTGGAGTAATTGGAAATTGTGCCAATAACTGCGAAGATAGAAAATTCGGGACAACTCGTGTTAAACCACTCGTAGTTTAAACTCCGATCACCGTTATCACGCGAACTTTTCTCGAAATTTCTTCATTTTTAATCAGCGCTCCGCATCTAAGTCGTCGTCACGCATATCGTAAAATGGCCGGTAGGTTTAGCCTAAACTATTAAAATGCTCACGACCGCCGATCGATCGCTCCATAGAAATGGCTAAATGATTAAGAATCTCGCGTATTAACAGAAACGTTCTCCGCGAGACTGCAAACTCGAAGATTCGTTTTATAATTTACTCGCGTATCCGTTCATTTTTAATTCCATCTCTTCGTTCATCTGTCGGCCATTGATTCGGAAATGAAGCAAGCCTATAATAAATTACCCAGTTGACTTCTCGAAACTTCAAAAAGAGACTTTGTTCAACGAGAATTCAAAGAAACAATTGATTATAAGCAATTTTACACTCTTCTTCGCCGCTTGAAGAAAGAAGTTGGACTCGGATGCAAGGGTTTTTCGTTATCCGACAGCCAATCACCGATCATTTGAATTATTGGGTTGTTCAGAAAGTCATTTCGATTTTTTTGATGAAAAAAATTCTTATTCCTTCGTTACGAAGGGTAAAAATTAAGGAAAATACAAATAGAGATCGATAAATAATATTTACGTGGAATTGAACGAATCGAAAATTTATCGTATTAGAATTTAGAATTTATCGGGTTGTTCGGAAAGCCATTTCGTTTCTTTTTTTTTGGTGAAAATGAAACAGGATTTTTATAGAGCGACGTTTCGCGTGATCATGAACGATCGAATTCGAGAAATTTAACCTCTCGGTAATCTCACGAGTTGTTATTCGCCGGTTTGCATCTATCGATGCCTTTATTTCGTCTTCATCGGCTTCAACGGGCCTTCCAGAACGCGGTGCATCTTCGACATCGAAATTGCCCGAACGAAATTTTGCAAACCAATTTTGGCATTGTCGTTAGGTCGATACATCTTCTCCATACGCATCGCATAATTTTCGCTTTGCTTCAACTGCATTTTTACCTTTTCGATGGTAAAAGAGTAAAACACGCCGAAAATGCTGCTTTCGATTTTCCATCTTTGATAGGGCACCGAACAAAAACTATCGCGAAGAATCGAACAAAATTTTTAACAAACGAGCCTTGCTATATCAGCTGTCGAAATATATAACGATTATGCGGCTTAAGCGTGAAGTTGGCTGTGAAAAAATACAATTAGGTCCTCTGTTGGGAGAAAACGAAATTACTTTCCGAACAAACCAATATTGTTATAGCGATAGTTACATGCGTATAGACACGGTGAGACTATTTAAGTCCCAGCCTATAATAACAAATTGAATTGGACTGAATTATTATTTACAATGTATTATTCACGAATTGAATTGAATTATTATAATTTCCAATTTATTATTTAAAAATTGAATTGAATTATTATAATTTCCAATTTATTATTTAAAAATTAAAGTGAATTATTATTATAATTTCCAATTTATTATTCACGAATTGTATTGATTTATTATAATTTCCAATTTATTATTTAGAAATTGAATTGAATTATTATAATTTCCAATTTATTATTTAAAATTGAATTGAATTATTATAATTTCCAATTTATTATTTAAAAATTGAAGTGAATTATTATTATAATTTCCAATTTATTATTCACGAATTGTATTGATTTATTATAATTTCCAATTTATTATTTAGAAATTGAATTGAATTATTATAATTTCCAATTTATTATTTAAAAATTGAATTGAATTATTATTATTATTCTGGGTCTATATTATGCGATGCACGAATTGAATTGAATTAAATTATTGTTATTCACAAATTGAATTGAATTATAATTTACAATTTATTATTCAAAAATTGAATTGAATTGTTATTATTTCTTCGGATCTACATAATGCGATGCACAAATTGAATTGAATTGAATTATTATTATTCTCTTATATATCTATATTATACGATGCACAAATTGAATTGAATTGAATTATTGTTATTTTCTTATGTGTCTATATTATGCGATGGATAAATTAAATTGAACTGAATTATTATTTACAATTTATTATTCACGAATTGAATTGAATTATTATAATTTCCAATTTATTATTTAAAAATTGAATTGAATTATTATAATTTCCAATTTATTATTCACAAATTGAATTGAATTATTATAATTTGAAATTTAATATTCAACAATTCAATTAAATTATTATTATTTTCTTGTGTCTAAATTATGAGTGGCACAAATTGAATTGAATTGAATTATTATTATTTTCTTATGTATCTATCTATCTATATATAAATTAAGATTATGAAACTTAAGTGTGAAATTGGCTGTAAAAAAATACAATTACCTCCGCTCTTATGAAAAAACGAAATTACTTTCCGAACAACCCAATATATTTTTATATTTTCTACTTTTTTTTTCATTAAACGAAGCATACATATATTACATCACTTCGAAAAAGTTATACGCGTCCCAATCGACCCTGCAGAATTGTTTCTTTCGCTTCGCTTTCAAGAAGAGACACGTGTCCTAAAATTATTTCGATCATTTCGCTTTTATAAAAGGACAGAAGGAACGTTTAATGGGCAAAATCCGGACTCCTAGGTGGCTCTTCTACGTCGCTTTATCGAGTGATTGTTACAGACTTCATTTTATTTCGTAGTCCAGCCATTTTTCCGCGATAACACCGGTTTTCCTCTTGTCGAGGTTGGGCCAGTTCGTTGCCCTCGCTCGTGTATATAATATCTTAGCTAAAGATACTCCAGTTTGACTTATTTTCCTGGCACTACGAAGAAGAGACGCGTGTCCTGTTGACGCGCCGAAATTCCGGGGAAACTCGCTTTAAAATATGTTCACATATAAAAGGGCCTGCACTTCGTAATAAAGTCAGTCCTCTGCAGTCTGCCAAAAGAGTTACTCTCTCGTCATTATATACCTTGCTGTAAGCCAGGGGTGTTCAACCTTTTAGCTTCGCTGGGCCATGTTGCAAGAAGACGAGTTGTTTTGGCTCACGCGAAATATACTTAACGCTAACGATAGTTGACGAGTAAAAAGAAAAACGCGAAATACACGTGGAAATAATTGGTTTAACCCTCTATGGGCCCGTGTAACTTCCAGGTCACGTTTTGATTCATCGACATTTT
>NW_027470591.1:0-35577 GCF_051020765.1 Lasioglossum baleicum
TGTAGTTCCAGTGTCGTATGAATAGAATAATTAGTTAAAAAATAAATTAAAAATAAATTTTATTCGAGTGTTCGGCACCTCATATTTGGTCCTCGAAGTTCCAATGACGAGTTGACGCATCAGACTGAGTTAAAAGGTTAAATGCAAGCTTCAGAGCCGGGGAAGTCGCTCTTGTTCTATTCTACATGTGACGATATGGAAACACCGACTGACGTAATCTGCCAGATATGCCTGTTAATTAATTACATTTACTTCGTACGAGGAAGCGCATAAAAGCTCACAAAATCGCGTGAGCAGCTCCACTTACGGACCCGTGTATTCCAAGAATCCCTGCTCTCTTTCAAGCCTCGCTTTCATTGCCATCTGCGTTTTATTTTTACACACTCGCCGAGTATTTTCCAACCCAGCCGCGATTTCGCTATTTAACCCCTCGCGCTCCTAATTCTTCCCGATTCTCCTTCGACGATTCTCCATTATTTCAGGCGTTTTATTTTGCGGGAAACGCGCGTGAAATGATGTATTTAAGAACATCAAGCGTACCTCGAAATTCTTTAGAGCACATCCGTGGAACGAAACCGACGTAGAATCGCAGTTAATTTAAAATCGTGAATTTCCGCAACGAAATACGAGCAAGATCGAAGAGGAAAAATCGATGAAGTGAGAAAATTTCTCGTCTCCGTTTAATGTCTCAGTCTACAATTTCTCTGCTGTACAATCGGTTTCTACGATATTGCAATTATTCTTATTAAATAACTCGGGAGCGGCGATTTCTATCGAATTACGGAAACTTAGCCGTCGTTTCTATCGAAATCGTTGGTCGTTTAATCTCATTCCCGGGCAAAGTGGCGTGCCACAGCGCGATAGATTCCTAGGGAATTGAACGGCCGCCAGGCCACTTGGAATATCACAGCGATCCATTTCTCGCCGCGAATTGCTCGCCTCTGCAAAAATTCCCTCCCTCAACGCGCTCATTGTTCTCGCCCCTTTGTCCCGGCACCGCGAAACATTTCGTAATTAGTAACAATGCCTGCCGGCTAAACAGAGATTATCGAACGACGGAAACTCCCGGAGGACTCGGGTGGATGAAAGCCAGCCGGCTGGACCAGAAGGAGGAATAAAAAGGGGGCCGAAGAAGATGGATTCCTTTAACGAAGCGAACCTTTAATTGCGAGTCCTCGTAATTGCGGAAATGCCCGATGCCGTATTTATGAGTCGGTTTTTACCGATTTCTCGCCAACCCGCCGGGTTTATGGCTGCAGATACGGCGATAGCGAGTTGCATTCTGCAATATCAAGATTAACGGCGATGGAAATTGGATCGTTGCGTTCCGTTCCTCCGTTCGTTTTTTATTCCTCCGGGGTTATATTCAGGGAGGAAATTCTTGTATCGAATTATCTGTCAGGTCAATTTTCTTATTAATTATTCCTTTCTCGAAATCGACATAACCGTCAATGTACTCGCTATTACCATGAACGACCTTTAAAGATCAAGGTATCACAGGTTGACGAACTCACTCTGAAATGCACGTCAATCTAACAAAAATTTATATCCATCTTAAAATGTCTCCCTCTATTGCTAATTCAACTGGAAGCCTCGTTCAATCGCAATTTTATTATTCCAAAATTGAAGCATATTCGTTTGATAAATGATCTCAGTGGCGATAATTGGCCTCGTAGGATTAACAGAAGCCGAAGAATATGACTCGACAGGCAAAAAACAACCGTACGCGAAGCGTTATCGAAGATCTGATTCGGGAAATACGAGGAAAGTCTACTGCTAAACCGAGATCTCGTTTGATTCGGAAGTTTTCAAGAGAAACGTAGTAGCTAAAGCGTAGAAGATCGATGGATCGGTCTGATAGAACGGGCTTTGAATCTAGGTCTCTCGCTTGTCAGATGATCGCGTTACCAATTGGGCTATTTGAACACGCGATTGAATAAATTCTTCTTCTTTAGGAGGCTCCGTAGAGACGACACAGAGGTCGTAAGAGTGTATTCGGCACCGAGTGTATTTCCTATCTCGCACTCTTTTAATAGATCCGCGGAAATGGTCGATAGGTTGGTACTCTTTTTTGCACGATCCAACGGATGTTTGTTCGAAATGGAGAACAGCCGCGGATAAAACATTCTTTCGGGGCACGCGTGTATATTTTTCCTCTCTGCTCTATGCTGACGGATGTTTGACGTCGAGGGGGATGAACGACACCTGGCCGAGACAAGTGGCGCATAAAGGATCGGAGCAAACAGAAGACGTCCCGCATGCTCGCGTCCGAAACGTGAGATATTGCGATTCTTTTCAGAATTACGGCCAAGGTGTGCCGGAGAAACGACAGACCCACCGCGAACTTTAATACTGGCATGTTCATAAATCACGGGGAAAATGGAACGCGGAGTTGAATCAACCTTAACGGCCGGAGTATTCCGAAAATCCTGATGCTTTCCGCGATAACTTCGCCCGGTCATCTTTGTTCCGCAAATATCAACATTTAAACCTTTGAGGTCGAAATTATATTTCAATTTTGTTACCAACAACCCTTAACGTTTCTAAATTTATTATTTGAAATTTGTTTCGACTAAAAGATAGGGCTATTTAAATAAATAAAGGAAGAAACAAATTCGATTAAAAATCAGTTATATTTACACTATTGCTATACTTTGTAATTGTCAAGTGTAAATCTCTTGAAACAATTATCCCAACGTCGAATCACACTTGACATAGGACCGCAAAGGGTTGAACTGGCGAATTATTCTAAAATATACAGCCTGATCATTACGCAAGGAATTTTTCTTCGAAATTGATCCGATATCGTCCGGTAGGTTTAACCTCGGGTCCCGAGCAATAATTATAATCCGAAAACCGTAGCCTCTGATCACGACCCATGCATCTTTTGGACTGTCCACGAGGTTCGTGCAGGTTCCTGTGACCTGAAACGGTGCCTCGTGAACCGTCGATTCGCCGGCGAGCGTTCAAGGTCAATCGTAGGACCGCCGCGTCCCAGGAGAAAAGCGGCCCACCATAAATCAGCGGGGTCGCGGGACCTTTGACATGGTTTCGGGATCGCGGGCCCCGCGATCGAGATTCCTCCTCTTCGCCGGTCACCGTGGCGGCCCGTTTCCCCGAATGGCCCCACCTCGCACGGCCCTGTGTCTCCGCGAGAAATCTTCCGTCATAAATCCTCCCGTATCCCCGTGCGTGTGCTGTACCAGTCCCGCCGGGATCTCTTTTCCTCCTTTTTTTATCCTCGCTCGATTTATCGACATTACCTGAACGTCCCAACTTCCCCTCCGGTTCGCTCGCCACGAATCCGTCCTCTCGAACCGCCGAATTTTCCCGACTGGTCACCGTAGAAAATAGGGGTTGTCTCGGGACCGGGTGATGTCATCAGGGGTGATCGAAATGTTGTTTGCTCGTTTGATTGACGGATTCGTCGAAGGGGAGCCCCGTATGGGTGTTTCCAGTTTATGGAGCCGGTGTCGGGGGTTCTTTACTAATTACTCGCGAGATTTATTTTCTCTAGCTAGGATAATTGAAAGGATACACGCGTTAGCCGATTAAATTCGTTGGAAGTTGAGCCAAGATCTAACACTAGAACTACCAAAGGGATCAAAATGACTCTTTTCGGATATTTTATTTTTGTAATCTCTGAGACGTACAAACTGCGTTTGACGTATAAAAATTTCTGCCTACTTTGATTCAGATCGAAACACAATTGTTCGTAGTTATTCATTTTCCTCGTATCATAATGATTATTTTTATTCATTATAGATCGGTAGTTCTAGCGTTAAACCATATTCGGTCTTTTCTGTTTTATACTCGAGTGGATGGTGACTCAGTCAGTCCATGTTATATATAAGGTTTTCAGTGGTGTCGCGATAGAATACCCGAAAGCAGACGTTTTGACTCGCTCGATACTCCCTACGTTGAACCCAGCGTCGTCTGCAAATACAATCTTCCGGATCCACGCGTCTGGAACTCTGCTGGGTGTGATGCTTCAGCTCCAGTCGCACCCTCGTCCCCATCGCATACCGTGACCAGACACATTTTCCAATCTTCGTCCTTGCCCCCCGTACACGCGTATTTCTTCATGAAGGAGATAGGGTCTGCCCCTGGTCGGTTACAATATTTATTTCGACGTCTCGCAGGGACGCGTGGGGTGAACTGCAGTTTGGCAGGCGAGGAAGGGAAGGAAAGGAAAAGCACGCGAACGCGCCACACTCGTGACCGCAACCGCAAGCTTTCCGAGCGAGCTTTTCGCGTCGAGGTTCTTTCCCTCGAGCTCCCTCGCGACCCAGTAAAACAACCCCCATGTTCCAGTTCCTAGGTGGGGCTCGTTCCTCGCGGCCATCCACGTCCCCAACCCCGCACGTTTAACCAATTCTATCGAATTCCCGATTTCGTCGTAAATCAGAATTCGCGGTAATTCGTTTATCAAATTCTTGAAATAACAACTGACAGAAAAATTAATAAAATCCGGTGTATTAAATTTTTCGTTGGTGCTATTCTTACCGAATTCGCTTTATCGGAAGCTTAGGTATTTAAACGAATCTTTCTAAGCGAAATGGAAAGAATCGTTTATTAACTTGGAACTTCGACTCGGTTCATTATCTATCGCTAATTCAACTTCCTTGGATTTTATTCGATATTTAGACCATTGTCGATAACGCACGGGGTTACAGGTTCGTGGAATTGCCATTTTGAAAATAGATGACACTCTTATCATCCCGATATCTAGTATGTTAGTTATACTAGTTTATAAGTAGGAGCGAGAATTTTTCTCGCATTCCCGATTCGTAATTTCGCGTAGAATTTCGCAGGGAAACGGAGGAAAGAAAAATTCTCACGGCTGGAAATTAATTCCGCGCGATTTATTCACGCTGTCCCCTGTTTCTTTGTCCAGGAATGCCCAGGCGAGGCGAAGGACTTCAGAGCGGAGCAGTGCGCCGAATTCAACAGCATACCGTTCGACGGAATTTACTACGAGTGAGTATCGGGAACGGTCCCAGTGACGCGTACTGTCAGCGCATCGCTGCAAATCGTTTTGGAATCCCGATGGAGTTGCTGGATACGCGGCGAATGTGATTTATCGTCGATGTCATATTCGACAGGGGAGGGTCCGCGGCCTTTTCGCCGATCTCCGGCGAGATCTAATGGTCGTTCGAAGTTGAAATCCATGCTCGTTCGAATTCGCGTTCGAATTTCACGTCACCGAGGCGCAGACGATGAAACGCGAATTGTTTCGCGAAGAGCACTTTTTTCTGCGGGGCGGAAATATCCCGCCGATATTTAGCTGAACGTTAGCTGGACAGAACGAGAGATCGTGGGATTTTTCGGCTCTAAACGTGCTTATACGAATCGCTTATATCGATCATAAATTTCGCGAATTTCGTTCACGTTGACGCGTTCGTTCTGGAGCTGTTTTTTCTCATAAACGCGCGTTGTCCTGCGTTAATTTTAGATTGGTCCATCCGAAGGCAATCGCAATAAAAGTGTACGTGATTCGATGAAAAAAAATCGAAGGTGACTCGTTTCTCTAAACACCAAGTAACGAACGAATCGGTGACGTCATGTTATTGCGTTTACTCGGGAGACTATAAAAAGTGACCGCGTAATTCCCCAAGGTTCCCGAAATTTCGTCGATCCGTTTACTGAATCGTTTCACGAATAAAAATTTTTCCGATTGCTTATCTTAACTGAAGAAAAAAACGAGAAACAATTGCTATACCACGAACGACGATACGTGGTAAAAAGCCGATCGGAGTAACGTCACCGCTCTCCTCTTACGCAATGCAAATAATCGCGGTAAGAGGCACGGAACGTGGAGAAAAGAAAAGAAAACGCGGCGTGAAATCGCGTCAGGTGGATCCTTAAAAAGCTCCGCAGCTGGTTTGAAACAGGAGAGCAGCCAGTTATCGAGAAGATCGATGGCGAACGCCGGATCTTCGCGCCATAAAACGGCCAACGGCGAGACTAATCGCGCAAAATCGTTCGCAGTTGGATCCCGTACACCGGCGGGCCGAACAAGTGCGATTTGAATTGCATGCCGCGCGGCGAGCGTTTCTTCTACAAGCACAGGCAGATGGTGATCGACGGGACGCCATGCGAGGCCGAGAAGCACGACGTCTGTGTCGGAGGGAAATGCATGGTGAGTTAACGATCCTCGATTCACCGCGACGGGACCAACGCGAATTCGTTTCCGTCCGGGCCCCTCTCTCGTTTTGTCGCGAGGACAATCGGGGGACGGGAAAGCCCGCGATCCTGTTACAGCGAGTCGACGCGATACCGATCGACGCGTCAGCGTGTAATTTCTCTTTGATTGCCAGCACGTCGGATGCGACATGATGCTTGGAAGCGACGTGAAGGAGGATGCGTGCCGGGAATGCGGCGGCGATGGCTCCAACTGCAACACCGTTTCCAGTTTGTTCGACACCGACGATCTTCAACGGGGTAAGCCGAGGAATCTCCTCGTCTTCGCTTTCTTCCTTTTCTTCCTTCGTCGGTTGCCGCCCGATCAAGGCTGCGACCGAGAGACGAACGAGAAGCTGCGGCAATCGGCCGAGAGACCAGTCAGCCGAGAGTTTGCTCAACATTCTTCGCCGATATTTCGTTTTTTAACCCCTCGCGAACGGAAGTGCCGAGGAGAGGGATGTATCGAGAGATAAACAGCGGATAGGATTTATTTAGAACGCGAATCGATTGATTAACTGTTGATCGATTACTGTAAATTTGCTATAAACGCTCGATTGTCAATGAGTCAGATATTTTTAAGGAATAAAGTTAGGATACTCGCGGATAGCAAAGTTTGTAAAAGTCGATGATAGCAAATAACGTGGGAATTATATTTTTTCGTCGAATTTTCCACAGGATACGTCGATATCATATTGATACCGAAGGGAGCGACGAACGTGGTGATAAAGGAGATCGAGGCGTCGAACAATTACTTAGGTGAGTGGAGCTAAAAGTCACACGATTTTCGTTTTAACGGAGAAAATTAAGAGTTGATAAAGCACCGTTGGTTGTTGACGTTTTAACGCGTTTCGTACCGGCAGCTATTAGAAACACTTCGGGACACTATTATCTAAATGGAAACTGGAGGATAGATTTTCCGCGGAGCCTGAAATTCGCCGGGACCATATTCCATTATTCGAGAGATCCGCAAGGTTTCGCGGCACCCGATACCATTACCACCTTGGGCCGACGAGTGAACCAATTTACGTGGTGGTAAGTGGCTGCATCGCTCTTAAATAGCGAATTATACTGTCATATAGTCGAAAAGATTCGCTTCCTTTCGCTGAGGCAAGTAAAACAAGTGGAACGACTAAATGGCAGAATACTCCTTGATTCCGGCTTCTCTTCGCGAAATTAACTCGTTTCGCCAAGAGTGCGAGATTTAATTAAACAGACGTAACGACAGAGACAAATTATCCTAGTAAAATTATCCGGCAAACGGAAAAAGCGGTCCTGAAAAGCGAAAAAATAACAGGAGAAATCTAACGTCGATTACCGGTAAAAAATAATTTGTCTCTCGCTTATACGATTTCTCTGCCATTTTTTCGCAACTTCAAATTCGTTTAAGAGAAAGTTCACGCGGAATGTCAGTCAAGCAGGGAGAGTTTACAGAGAAGCTTAATAGTTTCTAAGAATAATCGAGTGGAAGGATAATTCTCGTAACGCGATGTTCGACAGCTTCTCTACCAAGAGCATAACGTCGGGGTGCACTACGAATACAGCATACCGAAGAAATACTCCAAGCAAACCGGCGCGGATAGCTACACGTGGATAGCCGATGAATTTTCCAGCTGCAGTGCGACTTGCGGCAGAGGTAATATTTCGAAAATTAATACCTAAGTACACGGCGAACGTGATCGATAATCGGATAGCCTGGCCAAACCAGTACGCTGAACGGTTCCATCGGTTCTAAATTTCATAGAGCAATTTACGAGCGGACGGATGCTAGGGTTTGATGAACGTTTATTAATTAATATGCTTTCCATTTAGCCTCCGTGAAACAGATCATTCCGTGTCTATCGCGCGTTGAATCGTCGGACAGGTGGAAACGGCTGTTAAGGGTGAAAGTTGTCCGTGTTCCTCGCATTCGAAAGCAGATTCTCCTTTTCGCTTCTGAAATAGAATTTATTCGCTCGAACTCGCGTTTCACCATTTAAAATTTCTTTTTCTTTTATACTCGTACCGTGATTCATCGGTGAAGGTGTACGCGATTTTAATCGTAATCTTCGGGTACCGCGAAGAATTATAGAATTGACGAAAATCTTGGCCAAAGTTAGAATTGTTCAGAATGTAATGAAAAGTTTTTAAACGCGAGGAAATGCTTTCGCAAAGGTTATCAATCGAGACGCGTGGCCTGCGTTCGGAGAAGGGACAGCCAACCGGTGGATGAGAGCCTTTGCGACCCGGAGTTGGAACCAGCTGACACACAAGCTTGTAACGAGGACCCGTGTCCACCTGTGTGGGTGGAGGGCGAGTGGGGCCCCTGTAGCAAGGACTGCGGCAAAGGAGGCGAGCAGACCAGAGAGATCAAATGCGAGCAGGTCGTCTCCGGCGGAATCCCTACGGTGGTGGACGACAGTCTGTGTCTGCAGAAGGTGGGACCAAAAGGGCCCACCAGCCAGGAGTGTAACACGAAATTGGTGTGCCCGCAATTCCACGTAGGACCCTGGAAACCGGTACGAATTCCTTCCCCTGAAACAACGATTTTCTCGTATTGAAAATTCTCATAATTGCCAACGCGATAATTTAACATAGAATTGCGCGAATGAAGTTTGGAAAATTATCTAAACCTGTTATTAATTGCTAATATTAATTCTCGAAGGAGGAAATAATTTGAATAGATTTCACCTTCGATCAAAGTATATAACTATTGGCTGAAATTTTACGGAGATGTCTGGTTTATTGTTTGACAGTGCGACCGTTTGTGCGGTCCAGGGAAGCAGGTGAGAAGAGTGACGTGTTACAAGAAGACAAACGGGAAGATCGAAGTGCTGGAGGACAAGGCTTGCCACGGAGAGGTTCCCGAGCGTGAGAAACCTTGCGAATTGAGACCTTGCGCGGGCCTCGACTGGTCACGTCGGATTGGAGTGGTGTAAGCTCGCAATTTTTCACGCGATACCACCAAAAGCACACGTGCCTATCCCATTTCGAATATTCCCGCCGCGGAAAGTAGAAGCTTCTGATAGAAATATTTCGGCAAGCAATATCACAAGAGCAGCACGTACTTAAATGAAAAGTGTCCCATTTCTTCCCGGATGATTCTTCCGAGATTACTGCTTGACTCTGCTCACTTTTCCCCAGTGCGACGAGAAATGCGGGCTGACTCAAGAGACCAGGACCACTCGCTGCGCCACTCAAGATGGGACCGTTTATCCGGACGAGAAATGCGACGCGACGAAGAAGCCGGAATTGACGCAGGACTGCAAGAGCAAGAAGGAGTGCGAGTTCTTGTGGTTCGCTTCTCTGTGGAGCGACGTAAGTTAATTACATATCTTCTCGGAACCTTGTCGACAGTTGTGACATTTTGCCGATGTAATTTTAACACGCGTCACACGCCATTCTCCACTGTCCCGAATTTAACGAGATTATAAATTCCTACGCACGCGAGAAGTCGCAGAGTCGCGACCCCAAACTCGTCGATTTATTCGAAGAAACGGGGACAAAATTTGAATCGTTTTATCGCGAGATATTATCGCAAGACTTAACGCTAAACCTCAATAACGTTAATTCGTAAAGTTACGCGACACTTGTGCGAGAAGATCCCGTTTGTAATCCAAGCCACGATCGACTTAACGATTACATTGGGCCCTCAGTGTTCGGCAGACTGTGGGTCAGGTGTGCAGAACCGCAAGGTGTTCTGCGTCTCTTTGGACGGTGAAGCGATGAAGAAAGTGTCGGATGAGAACTGCGACCTGGAAAAGAAGATGAACGACACGAAGGTCTGCGTCGCTGAGGAGGAGTGCAAAGGCGAGTGGTTCGCCGGGCCATGGAGCAAGGTAAGCGAACGATTTCCAATGATCGAGGACGATTTCACCTGCGAACGAAGGTAACAAGCTGTCGTCGACGAGAGAGTAGTATTTTATTTCAAATTTTCAAAGGTTTCCCTTCCTAGCTGTTTCGTAAAGCCTCGCTTCGCAGGCTTTTCCTCCTTCGTTCCCGCGTCGAACAATCGAAATCCTCGGCTCGACTTGAGGCGATCGATTTTCTGAGAAAATCTGCCGTTGCTGCGTGAGGTATTCGCGAGAAATACACCGCGTCGTGTTCCCTTGGCCGCCGAAGAAATCCAATATCTTCGACGGCTTTGTAGCGAGCCTAACAAGAAGCGTCCGCCTCAAATTTCTTCCATTAATCACCTTATCGTGTTCCAGTGCTCGAAACCGTGTGGCGGTGGCACGATGAGCCGCAAGGTGATTTGCATGAAGGACAACAAGATATCGAGCAACTGCGACCCCAAGCAGATCATATTCGCCATGGAATCGTGCAACAACCAACCGTGCGAGGAGGGTACGTTTCAAGTCCAAGGAAGTTCGCTTTCGATTAAATTCAATTTTCTCCTATCTCTTCGTCACTTATCACGCGAAGTGAGAAAGGATTAAGGACGAGAAATCATTCTCGAAGCGGATTACTTCGACGAACGAAGCAAATGTTACAAAGACTTTGGGTCTTTCACCCGTTCAGCTTCCGTTCGTTCTTTGCATGTGAACGAGTCGCGATATTTATCGGTGAAAATATACTCTGTACTCGATTTTGATTCGCATGTTGTTTTCAGACGAGGTAATTCCAGTGGAGTCGAACAAAATCGACGATCTCACCAGCGAGGACGAAAAATGCGAAGTATTTGAGGACGAAGACTTCGTGACTGTCTCTTCCAGTCTCTCTAGCGTTAGTAAAACTTCCTTATAGCCAGAATTCCTTTAAATTCTTACCGAAAACCCTCGGAATAGTCTAGAAATTTCCGTTTTTAATCCTCCAACTCGAATTGATAGAATTTCGTTCAATAGGATAAATCCGACACGATGTCGGATCTCACGGAGGCAACGCCTCTCAGTTCGCCAAGCGCTGATGATACCAGCGAAATGTTAGGAGACGCCGCGTACACCAGAGGCGATATAACTCCAATAGAAACCGGAAGCGGCGAAGTTAGCGAAACAGAATTCACCGATTCGTTCATATACACGGAATTCAATACGGGATTGAAGACGTTCGAGGGCAGCGGGAGTGTCGATAACATGGACGTCGACGACCTGTCGACGACGGTGTCCGAGATCACGGAATCTGACGTTACCGAGGAGACAGTCGAGGGATCCACCTCGGACTCTACCGACGAGTCAACCTTGGAATCGGTGACGCAGGAAACGACGGCGTCTGGCGGTAAATCGACGAGATTCCGATTCTAAAATTATTTCGCGGATAATTTTCCCACGTTGTATGACTATTTCCGTTGCGAATGTTTCAGAGACGACGGAATCCGGGGCAACCGAAGAAACGACGACCGGATCGAGCGATGAGACTTCCGAGGCCGGAGCTTCGGAAAGTACCGACGTTTCGTCAGTGACGGAATCTACGGAGACAGAAGCTACTGGGCCGACAGAGGCTACCGAATCGGGTGCAACAGCGGAAACTGTCGTGGGGGATGTAAAAGGCGAACCTCAGGAGGAATCGGACGAATCGACATCGGTCTTGGGGATCACAGAATCAGGTGCCACTGAGGAGACCACCGAGTCAGGGCCTACGGAATCAACGATGTCCACGGAATCAGGAGCTACAGAGGAAACCACGGAATCCGGAGCTACGACAGAATCTGAAGGCACAACCGAGTCCGGAGCCACGACAGAATCCGGAGCTACGACAGAATCCGGAGCTACGACAGAATCCGGAGCTACGACAGAATCCGGAGCTACGACAGAGTCTGGTGCCACGACGGAACTTGAAGCTACGACAGAGTCCGGAGCAACGGAAGTCACTGAAACAACAGAATCTGGAGCGACGACAGAATCTGGAGCGACAGAGACTGAAGTTACAACGGAATCTGGAGCTACGACTGAGTCAGTAGCGACAGAAATGACCGAATCGACAGAGTCTGGAGCAACTACCGAGACTACCGAATCTGGTCTCACGGAAACTACCGAATCAGGTATGACCACCGGGTCTGGGATGAGCACCGAGTCTGGGATGAGTACCGAGTCTGGCATGACCACCGAATCTGGGATGAGTACCGAGTCTGGCATGACTACCGAGTCTGGCATGACCACCGAGTCTGGCATGACCACCGAGTCTGGTATGACTACCGAATCTGGCATGTCTACCGAATCTGGAATGACTACCGAGTCTGGTATGTCTACCGAGTCTGGTATGTCTACCGAATCTGGTATGACTACCGAGTCTGGAATGACTACCGAATCTGGTATGACCACGGAATCCGGCGAAACAACGACCGAGGAAACAACAGTTTCCGGGGAGACCACTGAATCTGGCGCCACAACTGAGTCAGGAGAAACTACAGAATCAGGTGCAACAACAGAGAGCAGCGAAACATCTGTGACCGAAGTGACAGAGACTACAGTTTCTGGATTAACACCGTCAACCGACGAAGAGGAGACTGAAATGACCGAGAAAACTCACAGTAAGTTACTTCTGAAGGTGTTTATTTTATATGCGGAAGGTGGGTGCCGATGCGGAAAGTGCGAAGTTCACTATTTTGGGAAAGATCCATGATGTTCTGCAGACGCAAACGAACTGTCGCGCTTTTCTTTCCCAATTCGACGTCGAGGTGGTCCGCGAGTCATGGGGCCCTGGTTGTAAAGACATAAACCAGGTCCCCATTGACCTGAAGTCCTCGACGTCGCGAAGGAGAGGAAAAACCCGAAAAACCTTTGCTTTCCGCATCTGCCGTGTGTCCTGACACTTCAATCAATTGTTACCTCCTCGCCTGTTTTACCAACGGATCACGATTATACCTAATTTTTCAGTATCCGAATTCTGGACGACTGTCAGTCCAGACGAGAGCACCGCATCGCGGAAATCTCGCGTTTGCAAAGTTCTGAGGAAGAAGACCTGTAAGACCTCGATTTATGGTTGTTGTTACGATGGAATCACCATGGCACAAGGACCCTTCAGCCAAGGCTGTCCCGTTCCGCAGACTTGTAACGATACCAGATACGGTTGCTGTGCCGACGGAGTGTCCCCAGCGACTGGCCCAGACAACCAGGGCTGTCCCGATTCGAATTGCGACGAAACGCTGTTCGGTTGTTGCCCCGACGGAGTCACCGTTTCAGAGGGCAACGACTATGAGGGCTGCAAGAAACCCTGTAACGAGACCGAGTTAGTTTCGACGAATTTCGCTTTTTAAATATTTAAATATTCGATAAATATTTCACCACGATATTTGACAAATATTTCAGATTTGGCTGTTGCCCTGATAACGAGACTCCTGCCAGCGGAGTGGATAATTTGGGATGCTGTAATGTTACCAAATTTGGCTGCTGTCCCGATGGAATGAAACCTGCCACTGGACCAGACGAAGAAGGTACAGCGACATGTTTGCTGACTACGAGAATCTACTATAATCGCGTCGATGACTATGATAGTATCAAGAGTTTTGATCCGTGTAATGATTACAGGCTGCGAGGTAACTCCTGTCAGTCACGTAACAGAAAAATACGAGACACCTACCGTACAGGAAGATTGTACGAACACCACCTACGGATGTTGCCCGGATGGAGTTTCTACTGCGACTGGTTCGAACTTCGAGGGATGCGGTGTAATCAACGAACAGAACTGCACCGTGTCGTACTTCGGATGCTGTCCAGGCAGCACTTCCCCAGGTTTGTCAGAAAGTCAACCCTTCGCCTAGAATATCGCGAGAAATCGCGGTAAGGTTACTGATTAATTTTCCCCGATGTCTTCTTGCCTCGAAAGTCTCGTTGATTATGACACTTTTGCTAGGTAGTCGAATGACTCGAAAACTCAGTTAACTATGACACTTTCGTTTGGTACTAGAATAACTCCAAAACTCAGTTAATTATGACACTTTTGCTTGGTACTCGAATACTTCGCAAATTCAGTTAATTATGACACTTTTTCTTGGTACCCGAATAACTGGGAAACTCAATTATGACACTTTTGCTTGGTACCCGAATAACTGGGAAACTCAATTATGACACTTTTGCTAGGTACTCGAATAACTCAAACACTCAGTTAATTATGACACTTTTTCTTGGTACTAGAATAACTCGAAAACTCGGTTAATTATGACACTTTTGCTTGGTACTCGAATACTTCGCAAACTCAGTTAATTATGACACTTTCGCTTGGTACTCGAATAACTAGAAAACTCAGTGAATAAAGTGAATAACTGGAAATCTCACGCAGCCCTTGGACCCAACAACCTCGGCTGCCACATGGCCTGCGAGAACAGCACCTATGGTTGCTGCGAGGATGGCGTCACCCCGGCTCACGGTCCAAATAGAGAGGGTTGTTGCCTATCAACACCGTACAAGTGCTGCCCAGACAACATACTCCCGGCTCGAGGTCCAGACTTTTACGGCTGCGGATGCCAGTACACGAGATTCGGCTGTTGCCCTGACAATAGCACGGCAGCTCGCGGACCAAACAGCGAGGGTTGCGGTTGCAAGTACACACCTAACGGCTGCTGCCCTAATCGCTTCACCCCGGCCACAGGGCCAAATTACGATGGTTGTCCTTGTTACACGTACCAGTTCGGTTGCTGCCCTGATGGTGTCACTATCGCCAAGGGACCTCGCGGATTAGGTAATCTCACGAAAGTGGAATATCCTTGATTCCGGTATAAAACCTCGATAATGCGATCATCGTGGTAGATAATCGCAGAAACTCGCATCGAGCATGAAGAAGGGAGAAGAATTCGTAGTAACTGACGTGGTTTGACTGAATTCTCAGGTTGCGGCTGCGAGAATACCGAATTCAAGTGCTGCTCCGACGGAAAAACGCCGGCAAAGGGTGAAAACTACGCCGGCTGCACTTGCGACGCCTCCAAGTACGGATGTTGTCCCGACGGGGTAGAGGAAGCTCAAGGGGAGAACTTCGAGGGTTGTCTGACGGTCCCAGTTCCTCTTGGCTCGGCCTGCGCGTTGAAGAGGGACAGAGGCTCCTGCAGAGATTTCACCGTCAACTGGTACTTCGACACGGAGTACGGTGGTTGCTCGCGATTCTGGTACGGAGGCTGCGAGGGTAACAACAATCGATTCAAGACACAAGGAGAGTGCAAAGACGTGTGCGTGCAGCCCAAAGGAAAAGGTAGATTGAACGTAATTTCAATATTTTTCGAGAATTCTTTATGAAATATTTCACCGGTTTAACCCATTTGCATCATAAGCGCATATATGTGCGCATTTTGCCTGGCCACTATCACCAGATTTTTACTTAGACATTTATCACCAAAGCGCATATTATTTATACCAGGCCTGTCCAGCGGTGGTGTCCCTCACGCACTTTATTTCCCTTCTATGCTCATAGACAGCTCTCTCTCTCTCTCTCCCTTTCTCTCTCCCCTCTTGTCTTATCCGCTATCTGTGCTGTTTTGACGCTTGACGTGGGCTGACCGTCTTGGCGCTCATACCGTAACCATGACAACCACCGCTTATCAAACGGCATTTTTAACCCTTTGCACTCGAGAGGTGACCATCAGTCACCATTTAATAAAATTTGGAAACCGATATTAACTGATATACTAAATTTAAGATAATGTAATAGTGTGCGGTGCAATGGAATTAAATAATTCAATGCGTTAATCATCACACGATTTTTTATTTACTTCTCTAAAAAATATCATCGGCTTTGTGGTAGAAAATCTTCAAATTCCTATTCTTCTATTGCGAAAAAATCGTCGAGTGCAAAGGGTTAATGAAGTAAAAATTCTTTATTTATCTAATATTGATTTTATTTTTCATATTTTGTAACACTTTCATTAAAATTTAAACACAGTAAAAAAAATTTTGGCGATAAGAACGAATTTTTTACTTTTATTTGTGATGTAAATGGGTTAAGGAATGATTGAAAGTTTGCCACAAATTCCGTCGTTTTTCGTTTGTTGTTTCTTTGTAAAAAAGTCGATCGAAGAGATCGGAGATTAAGAAACTAACTTTCCCGACGGCTTTGCAGATATCTGCTTCCTGCCAAGGATTTCCGGACCCTGCGAAGGCTATTTCCCCACGTGGTATTACGATACTGAGAGGAAGCAATGCGGTCAGTTTATCTATGGCGGATGCCTTGGCAACGCGAACAAATTCAAGACCAAGGAAGAGTGCGAGGAACTCTGCGTCACTGCCGATCTCGGTAAGTCGATCTTAAACCGTGATTCGTGTTTACCAATTCACTTAATTCTTTAGAGAAATCGCGAAGCATCAAATCGCGAGGTAACGCGTAAGGTGTTTAACCCGCGTGTTCTATTTTTCATAAGATCCTTGCGAGCAACCGAAAGAGGCAGGTCCATGCGGAGGCAACTTCACCAGATGGTTCTACAACGCGGAATCGCAAGCTTGCGAGGAATTCCGATACGGCGGGTGCAAAGGAAACGACAACAACTTCGCGACGAGAATCGCTTGTCACCAGCAATGCTTGCAACCAGGAAGAAGAGGTACGTTCATCCAGCGCGATTCCTTCGATTCTACATCCGCACGTATCACGCTCGTTCTACTGCCTGAAACCATATTTTTTTTTATTAGTCACCCCTCTACTAGACACGTTTTCGAAGTGTCACGAATGTCCCCGAATTTCGTTCGTTTTACTATCATCGTTTTTTATTTTTATTTCTCTGGATGAATTTTCGTGAACGATTTTTTCCCTGCGAGTAAGAAAGGAAACGGAGACACGTGTAACGACGTGAATACGGCGGCGAGATTCATTGGTATCGTATATCCGGAAGGATATCGAGAGAGTTGAAGCATCTTAAAACTCGACGAACAGTAGAATCGGTCCACGAATTGCGGTGATTTTTTTTTCTAACGAAAATATAGCAGAGAAACCGGGAAGCATAGGGAGCGAAACTAAATCGCTTGGAAATTAGTCAGACATAAAATTTCACCCGCTACACGAATCAGTACTCTCGTTAATCGATTCAGACCTGTGCTCGGTAATCCTGGCTCAGTGACTTAGTCACTCGTCCGAATATCACGTTCAACCGCGAAACCGAATCGAGTTCTCACTTTCAACCACACCAAACACGATATCAGCAAACATTCAGGCACCACACGCCACATCCAAGCACCAATTGGCACCTTATCATCGCCGAGTGTCGAGACCTCATAGTAATCTGTGCAAATACATATTTCCAGTAAAACTGACAAACGTGTGCCGCCTGGAGAAAGATCCGGGCCCTTGTCCGGGCTCTGGGTTGCGCTGGTATTATGACGCCAAGCGTCAGACGTGTAGCCAATTTGTTTACGGCGGTTGTAAAGGCAATGCCAATAGATTCCGTTCTCGTGCTGCCTGTGAGCAGCGCTGCCCCGTAAAAGGTATCAGAAAATGCGAAAAGAAAGCGATGGAAAAGTGCGAGAAAGCAGGAGGAAGAGAGAGAAAGGTTGATCGAGGAGAATATAGCGCGGAGAGGAAAAGAGACGGAGGAACAAGCTTGCCTGCTTCTTAAATAACAGCAATTCGTAGAGAGGCAGTGGTTTCTCGTTATTTGGTGTTGGTCGAGCTGTTTGCGCTTTCCAAAGACAATCCTCGATGTTGTTGTTATTGCTGTTGGTTCGTCTGTTGTTCTTGTTCGTCCAAAGCACGTCTAACGAGAGATGCGCCTCTAATGGATCATCTGTTTCTGTCTTAACCACTGATCGTTATCGATCGCTCCTATCACTGCTGTGCACAGAAAAAACACCCTTTCCCTTCGAGCTGCACGCGATAACACGCTGTCGCACTCTGATCGAACAGGTGATTCGACTTTGTCGAGGTTCTGGCCTCGAGAACGATCGTTCGATCGCCTTTGCCTGAGCTGTAACGAGCTCTCTCGATGCACAAGTGCGATTTCTTCCATCGGTGTTCGCCGAATGATCGCGTCGATACTCGATGTCGACGGAATTTCGAGGAGAAACATAGTTTAAAGAATATTAATTTATTCGAGCTTGATTCGACCAAATAATTTCGTTTATAATTTTTTATCTTCACTGTCTTCCTGTTTTTATTTGATCGATGCAAAGAATCAAGTGTCTCGAAATTCGACGCGAACATTCGATACCGTTTCGATTTGCTTCGGTGAAGGGAGAAATGAAATCGGTGTCTGCGAGAAATAACGCTTTCGTTTTCAGGAATTAGGGAAATATTCGCTTCTAAGAATAGCCATGACGGATTAACCGTTTGCGGTTTACTCGAGGATTTCTCTTGTTATGAATAAACGAAACGAATATTGAAATGAATCAAGTTAGACGCCGGTGAAAATAATTAAGAAGTGAAATGTTTCGTGAACCGCAGACGGTTAGCATCACCCGATAATCTAATACTGCATGGTGTAATAATTAATGCGATTAACAGATAGTTGCTTGCTGCCTCGAGCGGAAGGTAACTGCAGCGAGAAGCAATCTCGATGGTACTTCGATCAGTCGGAGAACCGGTGCATGCCATTCTACTATACTGGTTGCGGTGGGAATAAAAATAATTTTGAATCTAGGGATGCATGCGAGTCTGATTGCCCTGCTAAGATCGGTAAGATTTCGCCTAATCACTTTCTCAAAAAAAAAAAAAAAAAAAACGAAACGCGTCCCGCGGTTTCTCAACCGCTTGGTAAAACTCGATCGTTGCTTACGAATCATTAACACTTTTTTTTGTGGAAATTTGAATTGTCCTTGTCGTTTCATGTCTGCATAATCGTTTACGATGTCGATTGTACCGTATGCACGCAAATCTGCTCTACGAACTCTACTCTAACGCGCGTTCCTCCTAAAGAGAAACATATTCTTATTATACGTGTATCACGTAAATTTGCAGTCAGTTTATACATGTCCTATGTTGCTTTATTTGTCGAAGAAGCGAGACACAAAGTTCCTCGAGTCTGGAAGGAAAGAGAATTTCGAAATGAATTATGTGAAATAAGTGGAATAAGAAGTATAGAAAAGATAGAAGAAATCAATTCCATTCGCGGAACTTTCTGTCTCGCGAACGATGAAAAGAGACGTGTGCTTATGCTGTCATTGCTTAAACGCAGAGCAAGACACCTGTCTCTTGCCCGCGCATATGGGAGAATGCCACAACTATACCCAACGATGGTATTACGACTCGTACGAGCAACAGTGTAGACAGTTCTACTACGGTGGTTGCGGCGGGAACGAAAATAATTTCGTCTCCGAACAAGACTGCTTTACCAGATGTCAGACCACCATCACCACCGTTGCACCATCGAGAGAGGTCGAATTTAAACCAGGTAAACCTGCGGTGTCTTTCGAACTACCGTTTAATCCATTGACTGCGGCGCGATCTCGAAGGAATTCATCAATATAGACGATCGTGACATGTCAATCTCTGTAACCATAAGAGTGCCCGAAGATTTAAAATACCGTTCTCAGGATTTAAAGAAGTAATAATTATATATAAATTAAAATACCTATTTTTTTATTCATTTCAAGTAACATCTTAAGCTACTTCAATTTACTTAACTTAAATTGTAAATTATAGTTTAAAAAATGCAGAGGGCGTAAATTTACGCTTTATGTATATATTGATGGATACGCGAGGACGTATATTCACGTGTTTCGTATATATTCATAGACTTGTGAAAGCGTATATATACGCCTTTAGCAGTGAAAGGATTAATACGTGAAAGAGGAAAACGCGTGAGATTCAATGGTACCTGAAACCTTACAGACTTCTGCTTCCTTCCGGACGAGCACGGTCCATGCTCCGAGGAACAAGTTAAATGGTTCTACGACAGCAGAGAAGGTATCTGCAAACAATTCAGGTATGGCGGATGTCAGAGCAACGGGAACAACTTCAACAGTCGCGAGGAGTGCGAATATCGATGCGAGGACGTGCAGGGTTCGTAACTAGTTGAAAGATTTTATAATTTCATCATTTGCAGCGTGGGTAACTCGATTATTCTTCTTCAGATCCTTGCAGTCTACCGAAAGTCGTCGGTCCCTGCAACGGCTTCGTCAAGCAATACTTCTACGATCATCGAACGGATTCTTGCTCCGAGTTCGAGTACAGCGGCTGTCAAGGTAACAAGAATCGCTTCCAGGATAGAGAATCCTGCGAGAGGAAGTGCCAGAAGCATCCACCGACCCAGACAACTCCAAATGTCACCGTCACACCTGAGCCACCTCTCGAGACTGTCTCGAAGAGTCCTATTTGCTACATGTCGTTTGATCCTGGCTCTTGCAACGGTGATCGTACCGCTTTCTACTACGATTCAGACAATCAAATGTGCCAAGCATTCATTTATGGCGGCTGCGAAGGAAACGCAAACAGATTCCAAACGGAGGAACAGTGCGAACGTCTCTGCGGAAAGTTCCACGGACAAGGTGCGTTTTTCTATTTTAATTTCTTCGTTTGAAAATCCTTTTGGGTTGTGGAAAATATCTTAGGGAACGCAATCTACTTTCGCAGATATATGCAATCTACCGGTGAGCGCTGGCGAGTGCAGAGGTGACTTCAGGAAGTACTATTACGACTCGGTCACTCGCATTTGTCGCGAATTTTCGTACGGCGGATGCGAGGGCAACGCGAATAGATTCAGCTCGATGGTCGAGTGCGAATCCATTTGCATTCATCACGAAGAACCCGTCTCCGGAAACGACACCAGCTTCTCGAGCTTGTGTAAGTAGCTTCGTATCCGTTAGCTTCAATCTGATCAGATTCGCGGGAAAAAAATGCGGGAGACAACTCGAAAAGAATTCGTCGCAATTTTCTCTGAACGTTGTTTCGTACGCGGGAATTCTTTTCGGGAAGAGCACAATTAGCTCGAGATAACAATAACGAGTTTTGAACGATGGTGATTCAGCGGTTTGTAAAGAACCGGTCGACAGTGGATCTTGCACTTCCGGTTCGTCCAAGAGGTACTACTTCGACGAGCAAGAGCAAACCTGTCGTACGTTCGTTTACACTGGATGCGGTGGCAATCGTAACAGATTCAAGACCTTCGAGTCTTGCATTAACACTTGTCTCAGCAGTAAGTCGAGAAAACGTGTTCCGCAACGTCCGAATATGTACCCTTTCACTTATTCCGATTTTCAGCTTCGAACGTGGCGAACGCCTTTACGTTTCATACTATTGTACATTATATTTCCGTCGTTGTTTTAAATCTGTATCGTCTCAAATCCCTCTTCCGTTTATCTAAACAAATTCTGCTTCTCTATTCTTCGTATTTCTTATTTTTCGATTATTTATCCCGTCAGCTTTAACCGTTCCCAAGCTTCGTGACCCTGCTGAAAAGCAGAACTGTAATATTGCTTTCTATCCCGATTTTCGTTAATTTTTATTCTTTTTATTACATTACGTTTCGATATTTTTCGTCTCTCTGTCTCATGAACACACTCTTCTTCGTTTTAATTTCCACGAATTTCTCAACAGCTACCAACGAGATCGACGTGGGCTCAGGAACGAACGCGAAGGATCCTTGCGTGGAAACTCGCAAGGAATGCAGCACTATTCGTTGTCCTTACGGCAAGGAAGCGTTCGTGGACTCTCAGGATTGCGAACGATGCCGTTGCGTGGATCCATGCAGGACTCAGGTTTGCCCTGATGACACCAAGTGCGCCATCACCCTCGTCGCTACCAAGGATGGCACGGAGTACAAGGGAATCTGCAGATCAGGTAGCCACAGACGAAGATTCAAACTAGCTAATCGATTACGAGTGTCTTCCTCCTTTATCAACGTCGCTCCTTCTCGCAGTGACGAAACCAGGCCGCTGTCCAAACGTGTCGAACAGCACGAGATGCGAGCAGGAATGCTCGACAGACGCGGATTGCTCCGGGGAAATGAAGTGCTGCAACAATGGCTGCGGCACTTCCTGTCTAGAACCAACAGCCGTGGAAGTGGCCACTACACAGAGACCATGGATTACGTCGCCAGCGGCTGGAATGGAACCAGCTTCGATCGAGAAGCCACAGGAGCCAAAGGTCAGCGCTCAGGAGGGTAGCTACGTAACATTACAGTGCATAGCCCTGGGAAATCCGACACCAACCATCACGTGGAGGAAGGGCACGACATTGGTGAGATTCTTAAACCTTCGCGAATATTTCGAATTACAAATCCTTGCCACGGTAGAATACGGTTTAACGAGGATCCCTCTTTTCAGATTGCAGCTTCGGAAAGCAGACGTCGCATCCTGATCGACGGTTCTCTTCAAATTATTAATCTAGACCGATACGACGGTGGGACTTACGTCTGCACCGCTGACAATGGTTTGGGACCACCGGTAAGAGCGGAATACGAATTGGTGATCACAGGTACGTACCATGTGTCAAACTCTAACAAAGAGTAGCCTGTTGATTCAATTGTAAGGTGTTTGGTTTTGTTAGACATGTTTTATTGCACACTGTAGTCGATCTCTCAGTAGCTAACCTAGTTTAATCATCTAATATGTTAGACATATTCGTCAGATTTATCTAAGTAACTCGGTGACGGTTTTCACGTTTTCTTCTGCATGTTGTTTTGTCTCACGCTCTACACAGAACCGAAAGATCTAGCCGCAGCCATTTTGGGAGATCCTAACACTCGCGTGATAGTCTCCATGAACTCTCCCGTGTCTCTGCACTGCTACGCATGGGGTTGGCCCAGACCTTTCGTCACCTGGTGGCGAGGCGATCGCATGTTGCCGCTCTCTTCGGAAATTTACGAGCAGGACTCCGAATACAGCTTACTGATACGAACCGTCACGTTACCGATTCTGGGCGAGTACACCTGTCAAGCCTTCAACGCCATCGGCAAAGCCGCGTCTTGGTCGGTGACATTGCAGGCTGTCGGCCCGGTGTACAATATCAGGCCTGAGTACGAGGAATACATGAAGTTCCTGGTCGAAGCGCCCAGGAAACCGGAGAAACCGCGGTACCCCCATAAACCTAACGCAACGCGTACCCCTGACTATCACACTTACGGGCCTGGATACGTGACTAGACAATCTCACGTTACTAGTCCAAGTCCCATTGGATTTACCACCAGTGCGGAGTTTGGTGCATCGTTTAGAGGTGAGCCGGGGGATTTTTCGATTTTTTCGATTTTTCCCGATTGCACTGCAGGAACGTGGACGTTGACAATGGGATCAATGTCTGTTTCTCGAAGTGACGGTGCAATTGAATATTTTTTTCCTTTTTTTCGTTCTTGCTTTCACGATTGCGAATGTTCTGATACGCTTTCACTTGTGTGCTGCTATGCAACGCTAGACTTCTTCGTTTCGCTTGCATGCTAAATATTAACCAGTAACAAAAGTCGATCAAGAGGTAAGTTCATGTAGGGATATACGGCAGATGCGGAAAGCGAAGGTCTTTCGAGTTTTTCCTCTCCTTCGCGACGTCGAGGACTACCTCGTCGTTGAATTGGGAAGGAAAAACGGTTCAGTTCGTTTGCGCCTGCAGAACATCACGGATCTTTCCCAAAATAGCGAACTTCGCATTTTCCGCATCGGCCCCCACCTCCCGCACATAAAATGAAGTCCTTCATTCATAAGCATATTTCCAATTTATCGATGCAGTTTTGCTTTTATACTTCTTTGTTTTTTTTTCTTTATTTTTATTCGGATTTATTTGGAGATATTTTATTATAATATCGGCTATTTCACAGTGCCCGTCACAACCAACATAACGATAGGACAGAATCAGTTCCCCGAGGGAAGCGATATTACCATCCCTTGCCACGTAGACGGTTATCCGATTCCTCGAATATATTGGTACAAAGAAAACGATTTGATTCAACCGAGCAATCGAATACAAATCACCGGTGAGCGTGTTTGCCTCGTGGAAACGAATTATCGAATTATTTTGCTCAACAGTCGAAGAATTATTCCGCTAATTTCTTGAATCTGTTTTTAGACGCGAACAGACTCGTGATTGGCAGCGCGAATCGAGAAGACTCTGGCAGATATCGCTGCGAAGCGAAGAACGATTACTCGATGTCTTCCTCTGTGGTGAACATAGAAGTCGCAGGTAAATTTCTACGCTTCCTTCGCGATGATAAATAGTGAATTACGACGTCTTCGTTAACGATGAACTCGGAGCAGAGACCAATAAAATTTATTTCCAATGAAAATTCGTATTTTTGCAGGAATCTTCATTCATCCGAATTGCGTGGACAATTCGTTCTTCGCGAAGTGCGATCTGATCGTGATGGCGAAATACTGCATGCACAAGTACTACGCGAAGTTCTGCTGCCGATCCTGCACCGAGGCCGGCCAGCTACCCCCCTGAGGCCTTCACCCGGGCAATTCGAAGAGGAGGCGCAGGTGCATCATGAAGAGCCTCGTCTAAGAACACTTGGTTGCTTCCGGTGAGCCCGGCGATGGAGAGCAATTACGATCGTGCGTGTGAGAAATTAGCTCTTAATCTATCGGGGGTAGAAAAGGGAAGAAAAAGAGAATATATATATAAACGAAGGAAACAACGACGAGGGCCGCGTGATGATTCGATTCGAACACTCGTCTGTCTCGAGCGTGTGTGCCGCATAAACGTGACGTTAATTCACTGCCAAAGCCTTAGAACGTCTATACATAGATACCTTTAATATATAATTAAGCAACAGCGGGACGGAAGAGCGTGAGGACGAGTTGCACGGCGAAATACGAGATGATTTTTCGTTGCTGTTTCCTCTTTTCCTTCAATTTTCTTTCAACGTCGTCAACGTTGTCGTTTATGTATGTATATACGATCTGACGCTGAATCCTAGTCGGTCGAAGCCATATCAGGACAGGAATGATCGCTGTCCTCCGGGGAACGAGAGAAAGCGTCTCGATCGGTTCATCGGTCGATACCACTTGCTTTTCTTTTCCTTTTCCTTTCCGTTCCGTTCGCGTTCCAATCGCTGGACATCCGCGAACGTACTCTGGAATCATGCGATGAGACACGCGAATTTGAAGCTGGAATATTTACCCGGTACAAGTATCATTCAACCGAGACGCGCGTTCGTGAACCATTCGAAAGATTTATCTCGATCCGATTTTCCAAGCTTCCGAACGATTTACCTCTAAAACACAGCGCGTCTCGGACGTCTCTCGGGCGTCCGCGGAATATCGGTGAAAGGTTTGAGAATCGGTGGATAATGTCGTGGCAAAATTTGTTCGATGCTACTGCAGAAAGGGAGAGAGAAATATCGCACGATTTCTAAACACGTCGCAGCAACGGATCCGCGAAACAGACACGTCAGGGGATGAAAAGCCAGCCGCGATGTCCCCTTTTCTTTTCTTTCTCATCGAGCACGTCGCGTTGCGTGATCGAATAAAATGAAAGAAGAGAGGCGGTAGAGAATGGGGGGAGGGGAACTTGTACCTATTTGTATGAAGCATATACACACGTTACGTTGTACAATATAAATAGTTTATTACGCTGTACGCCATTTATATACTCTATGATACTGTTATTACTTATTCCTTATCGATATTCCGATATATTGCCATAGCACGAATTAGTCCACTATCGAATGACATTTAACGATATCGTAGCGAACGATTGATGAGAATCACGAAGGTGCTGCGTCGTGAGACGATGTTCACTCGCGAGATGGAAAAACGAAAGGAAAATTCCCTTTTTTTTTTTAAACGGGTCCAACATTTCCGACGTTCTCCTGTCGATAATACACCATTGGGATTTTAAAGTCATTACGTTTCTGTTTGCAAAGCTTGTTAAGAAAGCATTCGTCGAGTTAGTTGTTCAAGGTACATACGACAACGTACAAGCATTATTCGGTCACGATACGCACCTTCTTTCACCATATTAACGTGTTGCATTTATATATTTGTTCCTGAACATTTTAATCGTAATGTTAACTACACACTGTTACTATGTATGCTGTATCATCTATCGTGAATCCCTGGCGTTCGAGAGTAACAGCATAAGCCGCGACAACTATCAATTTCGCGAGGAATATTCCAAAGTCGTGTTAAACTATCGAGATTTTCCTTTTAATCGTAATCCGAGTGGTTTTCATTTCTAGCGTCAACTCTATCGAATTTTGTATTTCGATTAACGTGATCGATCGTACCTAAGCAACGGCTTATGGTGTTAATCTCGAAACGGATGGGAGATATCAGTAGCTCGTAGCGTATCAAAATTCCGAAGGGAAAGGTACCAAAAGCATTTATAATTATATATATATATATATATATATATATATATATTTATATATATATTATATATATATATATGCATATACTGTAAGCGTAAGTTTTACTCGATGATGGAAAGAGAATCCACGGAACCGTAGGAAAAGACATTCTTCTTTCGTCTGATCGTTTCAGTCACAGTAAATTACAGTGCCTTATTAGGAGCCCTTCGAAAGTGTCGGGGAAGGAGTGCTAAATAGAACTCTACATACAGAATACTGTTAGTGTAAATACAAAACGTAGCGTACGCGAAGCAGAACTCGTCTCGGGATGTTCAATCAGAAATCTGCCGATAGTTACTAAAAAAAGAAACGGTGTTAGATCGATCGCGCCGGTTGCATCGCGAAGAATTCCTCCGATTTTACGTTTCCTTGTCGAACAAAGACTCTCTGCCTATATTTTCTCTAGATGTAAATTACACGCGTAGGATCTAGACGAAATTTCGGAAATCGTGACAATCAACGTATTGCTTTAGGAAAAAAAAGGAAAGGAAAACGCGCGACGCGTTTCCAAAACACAGATTCGTTTAACGGGAATAGCTCTGTTTCATCATCGTTTCGTTGATTTTCAAGCCCGGAGGAATCGTAGGTAGAACGAAAGAAGGAAGAAAGGAAAGATATTGAGTACTCTTCTCCTCCGTACTCTTTTTAGACGTGACCAAACTAGACATGACATGATTGTAATAACGTAGCAAACACGATTTATTTAGCGAATGTATAAATAGTCTTTGTAGTTTAACGGGCATAGATGTATCCTATTGATCGCATATCGATGAAAAAAGGAAAAAAGAGAAATGGAAAAGATGAAGAAGAAGAAGAAGGAGTGACGTAGTAAAAGGGTGTGTCGAAAGGAAGGAGTAAAAGGTTGCATATAGGTACGTCAGTGAACGCAGTCGTTTCGGTAGATTTTCTCTATTCTATAGTAAATAATTTATATTTCTACCGTGTGATTTTAAGTCTGTACAATGGCCACGCATTCACTTACTCGTTACACACTAGAGATGTATATAATTCCCTCGATATTACGTACTATACTCGTTTAATCGACCTATCTTATCGGCCACTGGAAACTCCTCGTAGAGACTTTGTAGAATTCGTAGGAACGATCGTGATCGTTGATTCGTCGATCCTCGGCCTGCATCTTTTTTTTCAAACGGTAGCCTCGATACTAATATTACCCTATAGCGATGTTTAGAATGGCTATGATAGTTGTAACGATGTTTGTAATTAGACGGAGTTAATCGAAAGATTTGTGGTAACGCGGCACAGCGTTTGACTTCTTAAAATTTTAGTTGTGCGACCATCTGGCAAGTTAAATCTCCGGATTTAATCGTTTTAGAAGACACAAGCGCAAGCAAGGTTTCTCTATTGATAATTTCGAAATTTATTTGCTTCTTCTGGTCCTACGGTTTCGAAAAACGAATACACGGGTCACTGAGTTTTCGCTTGGTCTCCGTAGGATAAAGCTGAGCAAGAGTATGGAACGTACCTCGCGTAGAATCGACAGAAATTCTTCCAAAATTTTTGTTGCAACGTTTTCACGTAGATTAAAAGGAAGGAGAAATTGTCAATGAGTCACTCGACGTTTGCGATCGTTACTACGAATACACCGACGATGGATTTAAGCGTAATCACGTGCAAAAGAACGCAAAATTCGCCAAAAAGGAGAAAACAAAAAAAAAAAGAGAAAAAAAAGAGAAAAACAGTAAATTAATCAAAAAGTTCGTGTCTCCAGTGTATTATCTATACATGCATATAGCTCATCGCGACAGTGCTAAAGATTTTAGTGAGTGTATTTGTAACTGTAAGTTATACCCTAGGTAACGATTAATATAATATAAATATATAATTATAAAATAAAGGTAGTCGTAAAGGAATGCCACTATACAAACATTGTATGGACAATAATAATATATAAGATCCTTAAATATATGGTTAAACGATCAGCATGGTTATTTTTCTTATCGAGTAGTCTTCTCTCTTTCTTTGCCGATTCAGGCATATTTATTTCAACGTTATTTTATTGCATTTCAATCCTCACACGTCATATTCTTCATTTAACATTTAACTAATTTACATACGCATTAACCTACTAACTACGATATTAAACTACTGCTATCAACTAGAGTATAAACGATTCCAACCATTCCAACCATTGCTTCAGAAAAAATCGCTTTTCCTACGTTCACTTTGCACAGAATTTCGCATAAGATAACGCTTGTGCTGTTCCTCGATCACCACAGCCCTCTCGATCCTCTCTCTCGCGGTCCTCTCGATCCTCGCGAACAATTCCGTGTGCACGGCGATGCATTTACGAAAATCCTTGCGTTCCAGGCGATATACTTCGCACACCTCGATCGCGATTACGCTCGCGACTCTCCTCTGATCGGGAACCAAAAGCGCGACTTCCCCGAAATGAGCACCGTCGTCTAGGTGGCAAATCTGGAAGAAATAAAAACTCGCTTCGTAACATTACGTGTATTTTATTTAAACCAAGATCCATATACTCCCAAATATTTATTATTCTTTTAATCGTCATTTCAAACGGACTAAAGGAACCGGGTAAAGTAAAACGAAAAATACACCCAGAAAAATTGATCCGATTGAATCACCGTTATACCAGGATATAGCAGGATGCGTACCCTTTAGGATGCATTTTGTTTCAAGTCGATATCTCAACCCGTTCTAGAGATACAACGGTTTGAAGTGACGTCCAGATTTAGGGAAACCATGACTGGCGGCGTGACCTACTTATTCCGCGCACGTGCGCGCGCCCGGAAACTGGGTCAACCGCGACCTGCGCAATTGAAGCAGGTCAGACAAGTCACGTGCGAGCGAGGGCGCTGCGCCCCAGGCAACCACAGCGATAGTGCAACGCGCCAAATAAGCATTCGCTTTGAACGAACGTATCTCGGGAACGAAAACTCGTAGGAAGATAAATCGAACGGCGTTTTAAAGGGCAGGGCTCCAGCTGTCCGACACGCTAAGAGAACGTTAAATTCGATAACGGCAAGTATCGTTATTCGAAGAAGAAAGTAACGATTTCGAAATGAGATCTGATCACGTTGACTCGCGTGTAGCGTTAAAAGTGAGTAATTTTTTCGAACGTATTAGGTTGGGGAAAAAGGAATCTATTATTTTTATAATTTTAAATCGATTCCTTCTTCCCAACCTTATCGTAACCTTAGGTTAAGGAAAAAGTAATCGATTATTTTTATAATTTTAAATGAATTTCTTTTTCCCCAACCTAATATAATTTATTGTTAGGGAAAAAGAAATTCATTAGAAATTATAAAAATAAAGGATTACTTTTTCACCCACTCAAAGTTGGGATAACGTTGGGGAAAATGAAAATTCAATAAAAATTATAAAAATAAAGGATTTATTTTTCTACAATCTAGTATATGCGATTGAGTAGTAAACAAAGGAAGATCGACGTACGAAATAATTCTATCGTCAGGGATTCGAGAGTTGATCGAAGATTAAGATGAAAATTTTATCGAATTTTCAAGTTCTTGTTCTGAGGTAGATATCGGGAGTAGATTTCTAAGAGATCGAAATTATACCTCTTTGCCGG
Source organism: Lasioglossum baleicum (assembly GCF_051020765.1). NCBI lineage: Eukaryota > Metazoa > Arthropoda > Insecta > Hymenoptera > Halictidae > Lasioglossum > Lasioglossum baleicum. The sequence continues at coordinate 29,856 of NW_027470591.1, forward strand.
TGGGTGTGAGTACAGCCACGGTGCCAGCGGACAGGAAGAACATGCAATCGCCATGAGCTCCGGCCTTCACGATCACGTCGTTCGGCAGGTACAGCTCGAACTTCAAATTCTTCACGATGGACTGCAAGGTAGCTTTAGGCAAAGCCTTGAATATCGATACGTTCTCCACCAAGCGATGACTCGATTGGAAAGCAATCTCTTGGCGCAGCTTCTCTGAATCAGGAATTACTCGTTTACGAAGGAAGCAGGGCAACGAGTCGGAAAATCGTAGCCCTTGTTACCTGATATGTTCCTTAGAATAGACTTCTCGCGAAAATAACTGTTTCTGAAACGGTAGTAGTAATAAGCAACCAGACGGATCCTCATGTGCTTTGGCAGCTGCTTCTGGCTCGTGTAGGCGCTCAGTTGGTTTATTATCTCTTGGAACTTCGCCTTGGACGCCTTTCTTCCCGCTTTTATCTGAATGAGCATCACTGAAACGGAATTCAAGCATCGGAATTACTGTCCTCGAAATTGTTAAACGTTCGAAGAGGATTTCAGCCGGTTGATCTGGTAAAGAAGCCTTGCCTGCGATGTAGCACTCGAGCGCTCTGCCAATGATCACAAGAACGGAACTTAGTATAATATGTCCCGCTGTTACTGGCACGTAATCACCATAACCGCTCGCTGCCAATTTTCCACCACGATGAAAAGAGCAGATTGGAACCTTATCGCTATCTGACCCTTGTTCAGCCCTGTCATCCAACAATCCTCACACTCCTAAGAATTGTAAGAATTGCCGATTCGTAGGTATTATGTCTAGTATACATTATGACAGTAATACAATATCACATTTTGCACGAAAGAATCGCTAATACCGTAAGCAACATTTCTCAGAATATTTCATAAATCCTTCGTGAGATATTTCACTGTATAATAGCGGGATATACAGATACTAATATAAATTGAAATAGGATAACGAAGAAATAAATTTAGAATAAAATTTCGAATTAATTCTATTGTAAAAGGGTTAATGACACACATGGAACCCTGTCGTGACGAAATTACTTACTTCAGGTGGAGTGTTAGTGAAATGTAGAACCAAGACTTGTATGGAATGAACACAAGACACGCGGACCAGTATATTATGTAAAGCCGACGAGGAAGATGGTAAGCATTTCGTCGTAGAAATGCATGATTTCAAAATGCTGAAACGTCGAATACAAGGTATCTTTAACCCCCGTGTCTTTCCGATACGGAGACTCGTGTATGTTTCCCAATTTATTTCAAGTGTTCTGTTTAATTTCTCCGGAAGACTTCAAAGATCGAGGTTACCGTGAACAGCTCGAAGATTTGCAAATTGACGTGGCTGTAGCGTGCCAGCTTCAGGCAGGGCAAGAGATTGATCAGGACTATTAAATAATGGGAATCATCGCCGGAATCCGCCGCCAGGGTAAAGTTATGTGGTCCCACGGCAACGAGGAGAGGATGTCGATTATGAGGTAGGATTTTAGGTAATATCTGTAAAAATAAAAGTCACACCTTACCAGAGGACACTTCTCGCGGTTAAACACGGCAATACTGATGCAAAGTACATGAATATCATCAATGGATTGAGTAGAATGCGCTGTTGCTTCTTATCGTAGTGTCCGGTGAAGAAATTGACGACGATGTCGAACCAGCAGAAGGTATAGATCAGAATATTCAATCTGTCGAGCAGAACGTCGTCGTGACTCATCACAACGAAGCAAACTGAAAATGGGATGGTTAAGAAGGCGACCAGGTACACCACCGTCATTATCAGGTCCCATAGAAATCTAAAAAGCACGCGTTTGATTGCTTCGCAAAAATAATCGCGTTTATTTTTCTTCGTTTCCCAACTTCTAAAACGATAGATCGGTACCTCCAAGTGCTGAAGGGGTGAATGACCCACCAGTACTTGGACAAGGCGTGCCTTCTTCTCTCGGCGAATACACGTGCCTTGCTGTCGAAGTACAGCTTCGCCCTCGGCGTGTTTTCGTTGATCTGAAACATGTACATCCACGACTGTGCACACGTAATATCGTTCATGTTTATTCTTGAACCGTATGGATCCAATTTGCTATGTTGCAATCCGCATATATGCTCCTTCATGGAATTTCTCTGTTTGCTTCTCTTTTCCTTTAATCTGGCAATTAACGTATAGCGAACGAACAAAGTTCGATGCTTGAAATGTAGATTTAGTTAATAATAATTTCTAACGAGATAGACGTGGTATAACGCAATGTAACCCCAATGCGATGCTATTCGCCTGTCGAATTTATTTTCTTTTACTTTCTCGTGAAATTGCAAATTTCGTTTTGATTTGAATATCGTGGTTGTCAAGTCGCGAAACGAAACTCACGACGGAAGGTTGACAGGGAAGAAATGAACGCTCGTGACGAAATAGCGAACTGTCGTTTATTAAAAAAACTGTCGACGATAAAAAATATACCCAATCCTGTGCCGCCGTTAGAATACGGCGTGCTCTATAAACTAAAGTACATGTATACAAACGAGTGCACGCTATCGTTTACCGTGTGCATATCTGCGACGATGTTTCATTAACGTTTCTGCAACGCGAACATAACCGGTCTTGTGCGTGTGTCGATCACTCGGATCGATTCTCGACGATCGGCGAGAGCGTCTCGCCGTTGGAATAAGAAGAAGCATCGATATACAACCAGAGAAAATATACCGACAATCGTGGGTTCTAATTGAGAGAAATACAAATGAAACGTGTCCCGTCAGCCCTCAGTTTAACCCTCCGATCGGCTTGTCGATTTATCGTTATGTTTAATGCACTTCGAAGCTCTTGAGCACAGTTCGTTCTCTGAAAACGTCATCCTACGCGTACGTATATCGAGATATCTAACCGTATTTACGACTATAAACGTTTAAAATCAGAGATATCTCGCGTCAGATTTAAGCTTCTTAAATCTCGTAATATGCGATACATCTGAACAGACATATGGATTATCGAAATATTTGAATCCTCCGGAGAATACTCTACCAAATTTTATAGTAGCTATTGGTTATAAAAATTGTTGGAAATAAATGCCTAAAGGTTTATACGCTTACCGAGGAGAGCGAAGAAAGGAATTAACGATTTTGTTCCTTCGTTTCTTAGCTTTCGTCGGTGAACGTACCTTCTCTCTAAAATATCAATCTTCGGAACACTGTAACTGTATGGTATCTTAGACATCTAAAATACATAGGAACCACTCTTAGTTACTTTAAACCCTCGCAATGTATACAATTTGAATCTCCACGAGTCTAGTATCGTGTTTAGACTTAGAAACGTGAACACTCGTTGCTAACAACGAACACTAATAACGTTCATCTCTTCGCGAAGTTCCACCACGTTTCGTTCGTTCCGAGGTTAAACGGTCTGGAAAGAAAATGAGACACGAGTAAATCGCGTTGACGAATCGTTTGGTGATTTTACAACCTCTCGGAGGGTTAAGAGGAGTCCCTAGAAAAATCGTGGTTCGTTAAAAAAATAACAGCTAGCCAGTTAATTTAACCTCAACTATCAGTCTTCCCGAATATTCCTGTTTGTCGTTTAATATAGTCCCTAGATTTAAAAAAACACGACGTGTCCCCATCGTGGTTCGCGTCGTGGGTACAGTAAAATTGGTATCGATGTACGATCGTAGAAAAATCGGCGCGATTCGCCGGTCGAATCGAATCAACAATGTGTACGAGTCAACGTTAGGTCGCGAAGACTTGAAAATATCGAGCGGAAAATTTGTCTGCAACTCGAGGCGAGATCTCGAAGATATTTCTCCACCGGGAAATGTATCTAGATAATGAGATACTTTGGAAAATTTAACTCGTTTCATAACGAATCGAGATCGCGATATTTTCGAAGCCTTGACATATTTTTAATAAATATATTCGCGCGAATAACGTCGATTGATCCAGGATCGAAATAGTCGTAGCTACAAAATCGCGTCACTATCTAACGTAGATATTTCTCTTCGTCGATCTACGTGATCGACGAGTAACGCGAAATTCATGACTTTCGCGTTTTTTTCGTCTTTACGTCTACTAGTAGGTACAAACATCGAGTCGTATATATTTAACAATCACTCTAACGAGGTCTGGATATTGTTCTCGTCGTGTCTTATATATCTGGTATACGTATAAATAACAGCGATCGTTTGGTCTTCAAACCGATCTTCGCCTGTTCGACTTTCATAGAACGAGATTATTTTCTCCCTCGTGAGCATTGCTTTGATCTCGGAATATTCTCATAACATTTCGCCGCGATGTTGAAGTCTGGGTATTAACACATCGTCGATGGGAAACACGAGTCGCGAGGATTTCACTTCTTTCTTTTTTTTTAAATATTGAACACGCGAAACGCGATTGGCATTTCTCACTTTTCAAACATCGAAGACAACAGCGAGTCGACGTTCCTCGTCCTTCAGATATCGAAAACGACAGATGATAATTCACATCTTGCTCGCGAATACCAATTTCTGATAAAACATTTCATCGACGAAGCGTTTACATCGCTTCGAGTATTTCCGGAAAACATACTGGAATCGAGGCTCCATTTCACGGTACACCGTCGAGAATGTGTTAATTCAAATCAACGTGTCAACCAATCGTCAGACTAACTTGATATTCTGTCACAAAATCTACAGAATTCGATATCAATCGATTTAATAAACTCAGTAGCAATGTAAACGATATTTCTTTAAAAACGTTGAAAATTTGCCAGATCTACTGTCGTAACTCCTAAGAAAAGTGAACTATTATATCCTGAGATCAAAGCAATTCTCCAAGCAACAATGTCAGTGTCTAAATACCGACTTAACCACTATGGTACAACTAGTCTTCGATCCCAGTCACTCTCACGGTGACGTAAATTCGAACCCGTTGAAAATTCACGGTGGGAATGGTACGTGGACCGATATGAAACGTACGAAATCGTTAGAAAATCGTCTACAAACGATCGAATACCCTCGTAACACCCCTACGTCTATGCGTAATAATTAACACGAGCCAAGCATCCGCACTTGAACTCAAAGAGTCGCACTCTCTTCGAAATACGTCTTGAAAAATCGACGAACGTGCACGAACGAGTCTTCTTGAAAACACAGTCGTCTCCGAGTCGGCCTTAAAATCCGTCGAAATTTCCGCGAAAAGTTATCCCTCGTATTCCCCTTTTCCTCTTCTTCCACGGATACGTCTTTGCGCGATACTGTCCGAGTGGACTCTTTACACGTCGATGCCGAGCAGCTCCCTGTTGTCCGCCCCCGAGAATCGACGGCGCAAACTGCGACGACGGAACTCCTTCCATCAGACGGATGCGCGTTTCATGAGAAAGCTCGAGCTCGAAGGGGGCCTGTAACCTCGGTAACCCTGATCCAGAAGCTCGGAGTTCGGTGCCCCGAGACAGGTGCACGAGCACACGCTCACGCAGTCGTCGGAGTCGTGGACTATGGGCACGTGGCTGGCCAGAAGCTTCCCGTTCACCACCTCGCCGTCCAACGCCAGCACCGGGTGAGACGCTGGCTGAAGCTCGTCGTCGCGACGCGCGTCGCCGATGTTTCTATTCGGTGAGTGACAGGCAGTGAGAATTATTTTTCGAGTCTTTTCACCGCGGTGGTGTTTCGTTTAGAGAAAGTTTGGGTTTGAGTTAGGTGAGTGACATGCAGTGAGAATTATTTTTCGAGTCTTCTTACCGCGGTGGTGTTTCGTTTAGAGAAAG